>NW_026735143.1:0-164830 GCF_949786415.1 Peromyscus eremicus
AGTTGCTTTCTGGTAAGGAAAGTCACTATTGTGCTCCCATTGCCATACACAGTGCAAATAGCAGTCGCATCTGTTGCCAGCATGTACAGTGTATTGGACTGAAGAGGAGCTACTTCTCTTGTCAGTTTTCTAAGCAGAGTTGAACTAGATATGGCCCGGGTGTAGGAAGCACAGTTCTTCTGTTCTGAGAAAGTTCTCTGTTTGGACCCCATAGGAAACACAGTAGAGAAGAAGAGTGCTCTTTTCTCAAAAGCAGAGTGTGTTTCTTGTAAGGCGAGCTAGCATTTTTTTCCCAGTCCTAAATGGAGTTCAATCCCATGCAGGTTCTGGTCCTACGAGCAAGAGTTGTTTTCTGGTAAGAAGAGTCACTATTGCGCTCCCATTGCCATACACAGTGCAAATAGCACTCGCGTCTCTTCCCACCAAGTACAGTGTATTGGACTGAAGAGAAGCTACTGTTCTTGTCAGTTTCCTAAGCAGAGTTGAACTAGATATGACCCGTGTGTGTAGGAAGCACAGTTCTTTTGTTCTGAGCAAGCTCACTGTTTGGACACCATAGAAAACACAGTAGAGTAGATGTGTGCCCTATTCTCAAAAGCAGAGCGTGTTTCTTGTAAGGTGAGCTAGCCTTTGTTTTCCAGTCCTAAGTGGATTGAATCAAATGCAGTTTCTGGTCCTAAGAGCAAGAGTTATTTTCTGGTAAGAAGAGTCACTAATGCGCACTTATTGCCGTACACAGTGCAAATAGCACTCGAGTCATTTCCCAGCAAATACAGTGTATTGGACTGAAGAGGAGCAACTGTTCTTGTCAGTTTCGTAAGCAGAGTTGAACTAGATATGGCCCGTGTGTAGGAAGCACAGTTCTTTTGTTCTGAACAAGCTCACTGTTCGAACCCCATAGGAAAAACAGTAGAGTAGAAGAGTGCTCTTTTCTCAAAAGCAGAGTGTGTTTCTTATAAGGCGAGCTAGCGTTTGTTTCCCAGTCCAAAATGGAGTTGAAATAAACATGCAGTTTCTAGTCCTACGAGCAAGAGTGGTTTTCTGGTAAGAAGAGTCACTTTAGCGCTCCCTTTGCCATACACAGTGCAAATAGCCCTCGCGTCTGTTCCCAGCAAGTACAGTGTACTGGACTGAAGAGGATCTACTGTTCTTGTCAGTTTCCTAAGCAGAGTTGATCTAGATATGGCCCGTGTGTGTAGGAAGCACAGTTCGTTTGTTCTCAGCAAGCTCACTGTTCGGACCGTATAGAAAACACAGTAGAGTAGAAGAGTGCTCATTTCTCAAAAGCAGAGTGTGTTTCTTGTAAAGCAAGCTAGCGTTTGTTTCCCAGTCCTAAATGGAATTGAATCACATGCAGTTTCTGGTCCTAAGAGCAAGAGTTGTTTTCTGGTAAGAAGAGTCACTATTGCGCTCCCATTGTCATACACAGGGCAAATAGCACTGGCGTCTGTTACCAGCATGTACAGTGTATTGGACTGAAGAGGATCTACTATTCTTGTCAGTTTTCTAAGCAGAGTTGAACTAGATATGGCCCGTGGGTGTAGGAAGCACAGTTCTTTGTTCTGAGCATGCTCACTGTTCTGGCCCTACAGGAAACACAGTAGAGTAGAAGAGTGCTCTTTTCTCAAAAGCAGAGTGTGTTTCTTGTAAGGCGAGCTATCGTTTGTTTCCCAGTCCTAAATGGAGTTGAATCACGTGCAGGTTTTGTTCCTACCAGCAAGAGTTGTTTGCTAGTAAGGAAAGTCACTATTGTGCTACCTTTGCCATACACAGTGCAAATAGCACTCGCGTCTGTTTCCAGCAAGTACAGTGTATTTGGCTGAAGAGGAGCTACTGTTCTTGTCAGTTTCCTAAGCAGAGTTGAACTAGATATGGCCCGTGTGTGTAGGAAGCACAGTTCTTTTGTTCTGAGCAAGCTCACTGTTCTGGCCCTATAGGAAACACAGTAGAGTAGAAGAGTGCTCTTTTATCAAAAGCAGTGTGTGTTTCTTGTAAGGCGAGCTAGCGTTTGTTTCCCAGTCCTAAATGGAGTTGAATCACATGCAGTTTCTGCTCCTACGAGCAAGAGTTGTTTTCTGGTAAGAAGAGTCACTATTGCGCTCCCATTTCCATACACAGTGCAAATACACTCGCGTCTGTACCCAGCAAGTACAGTGTATTGGACTGAAGAGGAGCTACTGTTCTTGTCAGTTTCGTAAGCAGAATTGAACTAGATATGGCCAGTGTGTGTAGGAAGTACATTTCTTTTGTTCTGAGCAAGCTCACTGTTCTGGCCCTATAGGAAACACAGTAGAGTAGAAGAGTGCTCTTTTCTCAAAAGCAGAGTGTGTTTCTTGTAAGGCGTGCTAGCGTTGGTTTCCCAGTCCTAAATGGAGTTGAATCACATGCAGTTTCTGGTCCTACGAGCAAGAGTTGTTTTCTGGTAAGAAGAGTCACTATTGCGCTCCCATTGCCATACATAGTACAAATAACACTCGTGTGTGTTTCCAGCAAGTACAGTGTATTGGTCTGAAGAGGAGCTACTGTTCTTGTCAGTTTCCTAAGCAGAGTTGAACTAGATATGGCCCATGTGTGTAAAAAGCACAGTTCTTTTGTTCTGAGCAAGCTCACTGTTCGGACCCCATAGGAAAGACAGTAGAGTAGAAGAGTGCTCTTCTCTCAAAAGCCGAGTGTGTTTAGTGTAAGGCAACCTAGCGTTTGCTTCCAGTCCTAAGTGGAGTTGAATCACATGCAGTTTCTGGTCCTAAGAGCAAGAGTTGTTTTCTGGTAAGAAGAGTCACTATTGCGCTCCCATTGCCATACACAGTGCAAATAGCACTCGCGTCTGCTCCCAGCAAGTACAGTGTATTGGATTGAAGAGGAGCTACTGTTCTTGTCAGTTTCCTAAGCAGAGTTGAACTAGATATGGCCCGTGTGTGTAGGAAGCACAGTTCATTTGTTCTGAGCAAGCTCACTGTTTGGACCCCATAGGAAACACAGTAGAGTAGAAGAGTACTCTTTTCTCAAAAGCAGAGTGTGTCTTGTACGGTGAGGTAGCTTTTATGTACCATTCGTAAATGAAGTTAAATCACAAGCAGATTCTGGTCCTACTAGTAGAGTTGTTTTTTGGTAAGAAGAGTCACTATTGCGCTCCCTTTGCCATACACAGTGCAAATAGCACTCACGTCTGTTCTCAGCAAGTACAGTGTATTGGACTTGTCATTTTCCTAAGCAGAGTTGAACTAGATATGGCCCGTGTGTGTAGGAAGCACAGGTCTTTTGTTCTGAGCAAGCTCACTGTTCGGACACCATAGGAAACACAGTAGAGTAGAAGAGTGCTCATTTCTCAAAAGCAGAGTGTGTTTCTTGTAAGGCGAGCTAATATTTGTTTCCCAGTCCTAAAAGGAGTTGAATGACATGCAGTTTTTGGTTCTACGAGCAAGAGTTGTTTTCTGGTAAGAAGAGTCACTATTGTGCTCCCATTGCCATACACAGTGCAAATAGCACTCGATTCTGTTCCCAGCAAATACAGTGTATTGGACTGAAGAGGAGCTACTGTTCTTGTCAGTTTCCTAGTCAGAGTTGAACTAGATATGGCCCGTGTGTGTAGGAAGCGCAGTTCTTTTGTTCTGAGAAACCTCACTTTTTGGACCCCATAGGAAACACAGTAGAGTAGAAAAGTGCTCTTTTCTCAAAAGCAGAGTGTGTTTCTTGTAAGGCAAGCTAGCGTTTGTTTCCCACCCCTAAATGGAGTTGAATCACATGCAGTTTCTGGTCCTAGGAGCAAGAGTTGTTTTCTGGTAAGAAGAGTCACTATTGCGCTCCCATTGTCATACACAGCGCAAATAGCACTGGCTTCTGTTCCCAGCATGTACAGTGTATTGTACTGAAGAGGATCTACTGTTCTTGTCAGGATCCTAAGCAGAGTTGAACTAGATATGGCCCATGTGTGTAGGGAGCACAGTTCTTTTGTACTCAGCAAGCTCACAGTTCTGGCCCTATAAGAAACACAGTAGACTGGAAGAGTGCTCTTTCCTCAAAAGCAGAGTGTGTTTCTTGTAAGGCGAGCTAGCGTTTGTTTCCAAGTCCTAAATGGAGTTGAATCACATGCACTTTCTGGTCCTCCGAGCAAGAGTTTTTTCTGGTAAGGAAAGTCACTATTGTGCTCCCATTGCCATACACAGTGCATATAGCACTCGCGTCTGTTCCCAGCAATTACAGTGTATTGGGCTGAAGAGGAGCTACTGTTCTTGTCAGTTTCCTAAGCAGAGTTGAACTAGATATGACCCGTGTGTGTAGGAAGCACAGTTCTTTTGTTCTGAGCAAGCTCACTTTTTGGACCCCATAGGAAACACAGTAGAGTAGATGTGTGCCCTATTCTCAAAAGCAGAGTGTGTTTCTTGTAAGGCAAGCTAGCGTTTGTTTCCCAGTCCTAAGTGGGTTGAATCAAATGCAGTTTCTGGTACTACGCGCAAGAGTTTTTTCTGGTAAGGAAAGTCACTATTGTGCTCCCATTGCCATACACAGTGCAAATAGCACTCGCGTCTGTTCCCAGCAATTACAGTGTATTGGGCTGAAGAGGAGCTACTGTTCTTGTCAGTTTCCTAAGCAGAGTTGAACTAGATATGACCCGTGTATGTAGGAAGCACAGTTCTTTTGTTCTGAGGAAGCTCACTGTTTGGACCCCATAGGAAACACAGTAGAGTAGATGTGTGCCCTATTCTCAAAAGCAGAGCGTGTTTCTTGTAAGGCGAGCTAGCGTTTGTTTCCCAGTCCTAAGTGGGTTGAATCAAATCCAGTTTCAGGTCCTAAGAGCAAGAGTTGTTTTCTGGTAAGAAGAGTCACTTGTGCATCCATTGCCATACACAGTGCAAATAGCAATCTCGTCTGTTTTTAGCAAGTACAGTGTATTGGACTGAAGAGGAGCTACTGTTCTCATCAGTTCCCTAAGCAGAGTTGAACTAGATACGGCCCGTGTGTGTACGAAGCACAGTTCTTTTGTTCTGAGCAAGCTCACTGTTCTGGCCCTATAGGAAACACAGTAGAGTAGATGAGTGCTCTTTTCTCAAAAGCAGAGTGTGTTTCTTGTAAGTCGAGCTAGCGTTTGTTTCCCAGTCCTAAATGGAGTTGAATCACATGCAGTTTCTGGTCCTATGAGCAAGACTTGTTTTGTGGTATGAAGAGTCACAATTGTGCTCCCATTGTCATACACAGTGCAAATAGCACTCACGTCTGTTCCCAGCAAGTACAGTGTATTGGACTGAATAGGATCTACTGGTCTTGTCAGTTTCCTAAGCAGAATTGAACTAGATATGGCCGTGTGTGTAGGAAGCACAGTTCTTTTGTTCTGAGCAAGCTCACTGTTCTGGCGCTAAAGGAAACACAGTAGAGTAGAAGAGTGCTCCTTCCTCAAAAGCAGAGTGTGTTACTTGTAAGGCGAGCTAGCGTTTGTTTCCCAGTCCTTAATGGAGTTGAATCACATGCAGTTTTTGGTCCTACGAGCAAGAGTTGCTTTCTGGTAAGGAAAGTCACTATTGTGCTCCCATTGCCATACACAGTGCAAATAGCAGTCGCATCTGTTGCCAGCATGTACAGTGTATTGGACTGAAGAGGAGCTACTTCTCTTGTCAGTTTTCTAAGCAGAGTTGAACTAGATATGGCCCGGGTGTAGGAAGCACAGTTCTTCTGTTCTGAGAAAGTTCTCTGTTTGGACCCCATAGGAAACACAGTAGAGAAGAAGAGTGCTCTTTTCTCAAAAGCAGAGTGTGTTTCTTGTAAGGCGAGCTAGCATTTTTTTCCCAGTCCTAAATGGAGTTCAATCCCATGCAGGTTCTGGTCCTACGAGCAAGAGTTGTTTTCTGGTAAGAAGAGTCACTATTGCGCTCCCATTGCCATACACAGTGCAAATAGCACTCGCGTCTCTTCCCACCAAGTACAGTGTATTGGACTGAAGAGAAGCTACTGTTCTTGTCAGTTTCCTAAGCAGAGTTGAACTAGATATGACCCGTGTGTGTAGGAAGCACAGTTCTTTTGTTCTGAGCAAGCTCACTGTTTGGACACCATAGAAAACACAGTAGAGTAGATGTGTGCCCTATTCTCAAAAGCAGAGCGTGTTTCTTGTAAGGTGAGCTAGCCTTTGTTTTCCAGTCCTAAGTGGATTGAATCAAATGCAGTTTCTGGTCCTAAGAGCAAGAGTTATTTTCTGGTAAGAAGAGTCACTAATGCGCACTTATTGCCGTACACAGTGCAAATAGCACTCGAGTCATTTCCCAGCAAATACAGTGTATTGGACTGAAGAGGAGCAACTGTTCTTGTCAGTTTCGTAAGCAGAGTTGAACTAGATATGGCCCGTGTGTAGGAAGCACAGTTCTTTTGTTCTGAACAAGCTCACTGTTCGAACCCCATAGGAAAAACAGTAGAGTAGAAGAGTGCTCTTTTCTCAAAAGCAGAGTGTGTTTCTTATAAGGCGAGCTAGCGTTTGTTTCCCAGTCCAAAATGGAGTTGAAATAAACATGCAGTTTCTAGTCCTACGAGCAAGAGTGGTTTTCTGGTAAGAAGAGTCACTTTAGCGCTCCCTTTGCCATACACAGTGCAAATAGCCCTCGCGTCTGTTCCCAGCAAGTACAGTGTACTGGACTGAAGAGGATCTACTGTTCTTGTCAGTTTCCTAAGCAGAGTTGATCTAGATATGGCCCGTGTGTGTAGGAAGCACAGTTCGTTTGTTCTCAGCAAGCTCACTGTTCGGACCGTATAGAAAACACAGTAGAGTAGAAGAGTGCTCATTTCTCAAAAGCAGAGTGTGTTTCTTGTAAAGCAAGCTAGCGTTTGTTTCCCAGTCCTAAATGGAATTGAATCACATGCAGTTTCTGGTCCTAAGAGCAAGAGTTGTTTTCTGGTAAGAAGAGTCACTATTGCGCTCCCATTGTCATACACAGGGCAAATAGCACTGGCGTCTGTTACCAGCATGTACAGTGTATTGGACTGAAGAGGATCTACTATTCTTGTCAGTTTTCTAAGCAGAGTTGAACTAGATATGGCCCGTGGGTGTAGGAAGCACAGTTCTTTGTTCTGAGCATGCTCACTGTTCTGGCCCTACAGGAAACACAGTAGAGTAGAAGAGTGCTCTTTTCTCAAAAGCAGAGTGTGTTTCTTGTAAGGCGAGCTATCGTTTGTTTCCCAGTCCTAAATGGAGTTGAATCACGTGCAGGTTTTGTTCCTACCAGCAAGAGTTGTTTGCTAGTAAGGAAAGTCACTATTGTGCTACCTTTGCCATACACAGTGCAAATAGCACTCGCGTCTGTTTCCAGCAAGTACAGTGTATTTGGCTGAAGAGGAGCTACTGTTCTTGTCAGTTTCCTAAGCAGAGTTGAACTAGATATGGCCCGTGTGTGTAGGAAGCACAGTTCTTTTGTTCTGAGCAAGCTCACTGTTCTGGCCCTATAGGAAACACAGTAGAGTAGAAGAGTGCTCTTTTATCAAAAGCAGTGTGTGTTTCTTGTAAGGCGAGCTAGCGTTTGTTTCCCAGTCCTAAATGGAGTTGAATCACATGCAGTTTCTGCTCCTACGAGCAAGAGTTGTTTTCTGGTAAGAAGAGTCACTATTGCGCTCCCATTTCCATACACAGTGCAAATACACTCGAGTCTGTACCCAGCAAGTACAGTGTATTGGACTGAAGAGGAGCTACTGTTCTTGTCAGTTTCGTAAGCAGAATTGAACTAGATATGGCCAGTGTGTGTAGGAAGTACATTTCTTTTGTTCTGAGCAAGCTCACTGTTCTGGCCCTATAGGAAACACAGTAGAGTAGAAGAGTGCTCTTTTCTCAAAAGCAGAGTGTGTTTCTTGTAAGGCGTGCTAGCGTTGGTTTCCCAGTCCTAAATGGAGTTGAATCACATGCAGTTTCTGGTCCTACGAGCAAGAGTTGTTTTCTGGTAAGAAGAGTCACTATTGCGCTCCCATTGCCATACATAGTACAAATAACACTCGTGTGTGTTTCCAGCAAGTACAGTGTATTGGTCTGAAGAGGAGCTACTGTTCTTGTCAGTTTCCTAAGCAGAGTTGAACTAGATATGGCCCATGTGTGTAAAAAGCACAGTTCTTTTGTTCTGAGCAAGCTCACTGTTCGGACCCCATAGGAAAGACAGTAGAGTAGAAGAGTGCTCTTCTCTCAAAAGCCGAGTGTGTTTAGTGTAAGGCAACCTAGCGTTTGCTTCCCAGTCCTAAGTGGAGTTGAATCACATGCAGTTTCTGGTCCTAAGAGCAAGAGTTGTTTTCTGGTAAGAAGAGTCACTATTGCGCTCCCATTGCCATACACAGTGCAAATAGCACTCGCGTCTGCTCCCAGCAAGTACAGTGTATTGGATTGAAGAGGAGCTACTGTTCTTGTCAGTTTCCTAAGCAGAGTTGAACTAGATATGGCCCGTGTGTGTAGGAAGCACAGTTCATTTGTTCTGAGCAAGCTCACTGTTTGGACCCCATAGGAAACACAGTAGAGTAGAAGAGTACTCTTTTCTCAAAAGCAGAGTGTGTCTTGTACGGTGAGGTAGCTTTTATGTACCATTCGTAAATGAAGTTAAATCACAAGCAGATTCTGGTCCTACTAGTAGAGTTGTTTTTTGGTAAGAAGAGTCACTATTGCGCTCCCTTTGCCATACACAGTGCAAATAGCACTCACGTCTGTTCTCAGCAAGTACAGTGTATTGGACTTGTCATTTTCCTAAGCAGAGTTGAACTAGATATGGCCCGTGTGTGTAGGAAGCACAGGTCTTTTGTTCTGAGCAAGCTCACTGTTCGGACACCATAGGAAACACAGTAGAGTAGAAGAGTGCTCATTTCTCAAAAGCAGAGTGTGTTTCTTGTAAGGCGAGCTAATATTTGTTTCCCAGTCCTAAAAGGAGTTGAATGACATGCAGTTTTTGGTTCTACGAGCAAGAGTTGTTTTCTGGTAAGAAGAGTCACTATTGTGCTCCCATTGCCATACACAGTGCAAATAGCACTCGATTCTGTTCCCAGCAAATACAGTGTATTGGACTGAAGAGGAGCTACTGTTCTTGTCAGTTTCCTAGTCAGAGTTGAACTAGATATGGCCCGTGTGTGTAGGAAGCGCAGTTCTTTTGTTCTGAGAAACCTCACTTTTTGGACCCCATAGGAAACACAGTAGAGTAGAAAAGTGCTCTTTTCTCAAAAGCAGAGTGTGTTTCTTGTAAGGCAAGCTAGCGTTTGTTTCCCACCCCTAAATGGAGTTGAATCACATGCAGTTTCTGGTCCTAGGAGCAAGAGTTGTTTTCTGGTAAGAAGAGTCACTATTGCGCTCCCATTGTCATACACAGCGCAAATAGCACTGGCTTCTGTTCCCAGCATGTACAGTGTATTGTACTGAAGAGGATCTACTGTTCTTGTCAGGATCCTAAGCAGAGTTGAACTAGATATGGCCCATGTGTGTAGGGAGCACAGTTCTTTTGTACTCAGCAAGCTCACAGTTCTGGCCCTATAAGAAACACAGTAGACTGGAAGAGTGCTCTTTCCTCAAAAGCAGAGTGTGTTTCTTGTAAGGCGAGCTAGCGTTTGTTTCCAAGTCCTAAATGGAGTTGAATCACATGCACTTTCTGGTCCTCCGAGCAAGAGTTTTTTCTGGTAAGGAAAGTCACTATTGTGCTCCCATTGCCATACACAGTGCATATAGCACTCGCGTCTGTTCCCAGCAATTACAGTGTATTGGGCTGAAGAGGAGCTACTGTTCTTGTCAGTTTCCTAAGCAGAGTTGAACTAGATATGACCCGTGTGTGTAGGAAGCACAGTTCTTTTGTTCTGAGCAAGCTCACTGTTTGGACCCCATAGGAAACACAGTAGAGTAGATGTGTGCCCTATTCTCAAAAGCAGAGTGTGTTTCTTGTAAGGCAAGCTAGCGTTTGTTTCCCAGTCCTAAGTGGGTTGAATCAAATGCAGTTTCTGGTACTACGCGCAAGAGTTTTTTCTGGTAAGGAAAGTCACTATTGTGCTCCCATTGCCATACACAGTGCAAATAGCACTCGCGTCTGTTCCCAGCAATTACAGTGTATTGGGCTGAAGAGGAGCTACTGTTCTTGTCAGTTTCCTAAGCAGAGTTGAACTAGATATGACCCGTGTATGTAGGAAGCACAGTTCTTTTGTTCTGAGGAAGCTCACTGTTTGGACCCCATAGGAAACACAGTAGAGTAGATGTGTGCCCTATTCTCAAAAGCAGAGCGTGTTTCTTGTAAGGCGAGCTAGCGTTTGTTTCCCAGTCCTAAGTGGGTTGAATCAAATCCAGTTTCAGGTCCTAAGAGCAAGAGTTGTTTTCTGGTAAGAAGAGTCACTTGTGCATCCATTGCCATACACAGTGCAAATAGCAATCTCGTCTGTTTTTAGCAAGTACAGTGTATTGGACTGAAGAGGAGCTACTGTTCTCATCAGTTCCCTAAGCAGAGTTGAACTAGATACGGCCCGTGTGTGTACGAAGCACAGTTCTTTTGTTCTGAGCAAGCTCACTGTTCTGGCCCTATAGGAAACACAGTAGAGTAGATGAGTGCTCTTTTCTCAAAAGCAGAGTGTGTTTCTTGTAAGTCGAGCTAGCGTTTGTTTCCCAGTCCTAAATGGAGTTGAATCACATGCAGTTTCTGGTCCTATGAGCAAGACTTGTTTTGTGGTATGAAGAGTCACAATTGTGCTCCCATTGTCATACACAGTGCAAATAGCACTCACGTCTGTTCCCAGCAAGTACAGTGTATTGGACTGAATAGGATCTACTGGTCTTGTCAGTTTCCTAAGCAGAATTGAACTAGATATGGCCGTGTGTGTAGGAAGCACAGTTCTTTTGTTCTGAGCAAGCTCACTGTTCTGGCGCTAAAGGAAACACAGTAGAGTAGAAGAGTGCTCCTTCCTCAAAAGCAGAGTGTGTTACTTGTAAGGCGAGCTAGCGTTTGTTTCCCAGTCCTTAATGGAGTTGAATCACATGCAGTTTTTGGTCCTACGAGCAAGAGTTGCTTTCTGGTAAGGAAAGTCACTATTGTGCTCCCATTGCCATACACAGTGCAAATAGCAGTCGCATCTGTTGCCAGCATGTACAGTGTATTGGACTGAAGAGGAGCTACTTCTCTTGTCAGTTTTCTAAGCAGAGTTGAACTAGATATGGCCCGGGTGTAGGAAGCACAGTTCTTCTGTTCTGAGAAAGTTCTCTGTTTGGACCCCATAGGAAACACAGTAGAGAAGAAGAGTGCTCTTTTCTCAAAAGCAGAGTGTGTTTCTTGTAAGGCGAGCTAGCATTTTTTTCCCAGTCCTAAATGGAGTTCAATCCCATGCAGGTTCTGGTCCTACGAGCAAGAGTTGTTTTCTGGTAAGAAGAGTCACTATTGCGCTCCCATTGCCATACACAGTGCAAATAGCACTCGCGTCTCTTCCCACCAAGTACAGTGTATTGGACTGAAGAGAAGCTACTGTTCTTGTCAGTTTCCTAAGCAGAGTTGAACTAGATATGACCCGTGTGTGTAGGAAGCACAGTTCTTTTGTTCTGAGCAAGCTCACTGTTTGGACACCATAGAAAACACAGTAGAGTAGATGTGTGCCCTATTCTCAAAAGCAGAGCGTGTTTCTTGTAAGGTGAGCTAGCCTTTGTTTTCCAGTCCTAAGTGGATTGAATCAAATGCAGTTTCTGGTCCTAAGAGCAAGAGTTATTTTCTGGTAAGAAGAGTCACTAATGCGCACTTATTGCCGTACACAGTGCAAATAGCACTCGAGTCATTTCCCAGCAAATACAGTGTATTGGACTGAAGAGGAGCAACTGTTCTTGTCAGTTTCGTAAGCAGAGTTGAACTAGATATGGCCCGTGTGTAGGAAGCACAGTTCTTTTGTTCTGAACAAGCTCACTGTTCGAACCCCATAGGAAAAACAGTAGAGTAGAAGAGTGCTCTTTTCTCAAAAGCAGAGTGTGTTTCTTATAAGGCGAGCTAGCGTTTGTTTCCCAGTCCAAAATGGAGTTGAAATAAACATGCAGTTTCTAGTCCTACGAGCAAGAGTGGTTTTCTGGTAAGAAGAGTCACTTTAGCGCTCCCTTTGCCATACACAGTGCAAATAGCCCTCGCGTCTGTTCCCAGCAAGTACAGTGTACTGGACTGAAGAGGATCTACTGTTCTTGTCAGTTTCCTAAGCAGAGTTGATCTAGATATGGCCCGTGTGTGTAGGAAGCACAGTTCGTTTGTTCTCAGCAAGCTCACTGTTCGGACCGTATAGAAAACACAGTAGAGTAGAAGAGTGCTCATTTCTCAAAAGCAGAGTGTGTTTCTTGTAAAGCAAGCTAGCGTTTGTTTCCCAGTCCTAAATGGAATTGAATCACATGCAGTTTCTGGTCCTAAGAGCAAGAGTTGTTTTCTGGTAAGAAGAGTCACTATTGCGCTCCCATTGTCATACACAGGGCAAATAGCACTGGCGTCTGTTACCAGCATGTACAGTGTATTGGACTGAAGAGGATCTACTATTCTTGTCAGTTTTCTAAGCAGAGTTGAACTAGATATGGCCCGTGGGTGTAGGAAGCACAGTTCTTTGTTCTGAGCATGCTCAGTGTTCTGGCCCTACAGGAAACACAGTAGAGTAGAAGAGTGCTCTTTTCTCAAAAGCAGAGTGTGTTTCTTGTAAGGCGAGCTATCGTTTGTTTCCCAGTCCTAAATGGAGTTGAATCACGTGCAGTTTTTGTTCCTACCAGCAAGAGTTGTTTGCTAGTAAGGAAAGTCACTATTGTGCTACCTTTGCCATACACAGTGCAAATAGCACTCGCGTCTGTTTCCAGCAAGTACAGTGTATTTGGCTGAAGAGGAGCTACTGTTCTTGTCAGTTTCCTAAGCAGAGTTGAACTAGATATGGCCCGTGTGTGTAGGAAGCACAGTTCTTTTGTTCTGAGCAAGCTCACTGTTCTGGCCCTATAGGAAACACAGTAGAGTAGAAGAGTGCTCTTTTATCAAAAGCAGTGTGTGTTTCTTGTAAGGCGAGCTAGCGTTTGTTTCCCAGTCCTAAATGGAGTTGAATCACATGCAGTTTCTGCTCCTACGAGCAAGAGTTGTTTTCTGGTAAGAAGAGTCACTATTGCGCTCCCATTTCCATACACAGTGCAAATACACTCGCGTCTGTACCCAGCAAGTACAGTGTATTGGACTGAAGAGGAGCTACTGTTCTTGTCAGTTTCGTAAGCAGAATTGAACTAGATATGGCCAGTGTGTGTAGGAAGTACATTTCTTTTGTTCTGAGCAAGCTCACTGTTCTGGCCCTATAGGAAACACAGTAGAGTAGAAGAGTGCTCTTTTCTCAAAAGCAGAGTGTGTTTCTTGTAAGGCGTGCTAGCGTTGGTTTCCCAGTCCTAAATGGAGTTGAATCACATGCAGTTTCTGGTCCTACGAGCAAGAGTTGTTTTCTGGTAAGAAGAGTCACTATTGCGCTCCCATTGCCATACATAGTACAAATAACACTCGTGTGTGTTTCCAGCAAGTACAGTGTATTGGTCTGAAGAGGAGCTACTGTTCTTGTCAGTTTCCTAAGCAGAGTTGAACTAGATATGGCCCATGTGTGTAAAAAGCACAGTTCTTTTGTTCTGAGCAAGCTCACTGTTCGGACCCCATAGGAAAGACAGTAGAGTAGAAGAGTGCTCTTCTCTCAAAAGCCGAGTGTGTTTAGTGTAAGGCAACCTAGCGTTTGCTTCCCAGTCCTAAGTGGAGTTGAATCACATGCAGTTTCTGGTCCTAAGAGCAAGAGTTGTTTTCTGGTAAGAAGAGTCACTATTGCGCTCCCATTGCCATACACAGTGCAAATAGCACTCGCGTCTGCTCCCAGCAAGTACAGTGTATTGGATTGAAGAGGAGCTACTGTTCTTGTCAGTTTCCTAAGCAGAGTTGAACTAGATATGGCCCGTGTGTGCAGGAAGCACAGTTCATTTGTTCTGAGCAAGCTCACTGTTTGGACCCCATAGGAAACACAGTAGAGTAGAAGAGTACTCTTTTCTCAAAAGCAGAGTGTGTCTTGTACGGTGAGGTAGCTTTTATGTACCATTCGTAAATGAAGTTAAATCACAAGCAGATTCTGGTCCTACTAGTAGAGTTGTTTTTTGGTAAGAAGAGTCACTATTGCGCTCCCTTTGCCATACACAGTGCAAATAGCACTCACGTCTGTTCTCAGCAAGTACAGTGTATTGGACTTGTCATTTTCCTAAGCAGAGTTGAACTAGATATGGCCCGTGTGTGTAGGAAGCACAGGTCTTTTGTTCTGAGCAAGCTCACTGTTCGGACACCATAGGAAACACAGTAGAGTAGAAGAGTGCTCATTTCTCAAAAGCAGAGTGTGTTTCTTGTAAGGCGAGCTAATATTTGTTTCCCAGTCCTAAAAGGAGTTGAATGACATGCAGTTTTTGGTTCTACGAGCAAGAGTTGTTTTCTGGTAAGAAGAGTCACTATTGTGCTCCCATTGCCATACACAGTGCAAATAGCACTCGATTCTGTTCCCAGCAAATACAGTGTATTGGACTGAAGAGGAGCTACTGTTCTTGTCAGTTTCCTAGTCAGAGTTGAACTAGATATGGCCCGTGTGTGTAGGAAGCGCAGTTCTTTTGTTCTGAGAAACCTCACTTTTTGGACCCCATAGGAAACACAGTAGAGTAGAAAAGTGCTCTTTTCTCAAAAGCAGAGTGTGTTTCTTGTAAGGCAAGCTAGCGTTTGTTTCCCACCCCTAAATGGAGTTGAATCACATGCAGTTTCTGGTCCTAGGAGCAAGAGTTTTTTCTGGTAAGAAGAGTCACTATTGCGCTCCCATTGTCATACACAGCGCAAATAGCACTGGCTTCTGTTCCCAGCATGTACAGTGTATTGTACTGAAGAGGATCTACTGTTCTTGTCAGGATCCTAAGCAGAGTTGAACTAGATATGGCCCATGTGTGTAGGGAGCACAGTTCTTTTGTACTCAGCAAGCTCACAGTTCTGGCCCTATAAGAAACACAGTAGACTGGAAGAGTGCTCTTTCCTCAAAAGCAGAGTGTGTTTCTTGTAAGGCGAGCTAGCGTTTGTTTCCAAGTCCTAAATGGAGTTGAATCACATGCACTTTCTGGTCCTCCGAGCAAGAGTTTTTTCTGGTAAGGAAAGTCACTATTGTGCTCCCATTGCCATACACAGTGCATATAGCACTCGCGTCTGTTCCCAGCAATTACAGTGTATTGGGCTGAAGAGGAGCTACTGTTCTTGTCAGTTTCCTAAGCAGAGTTGAACTAGATATGACCCGTGTGTGTAGGAAGCACAGTTCTTTTGTTCTGAGCAAGCTCACTGTTTGGACCCCATAGGAAACACAGTAGAGTAGATGTGTGCCCTATTCTCAAAAGCAGAGTGTGTTTCTTGTAAGGCAAGCTAGCGTTTGTTTCCCAGTCCTAAGTGGGTTGAATCAAATGCAGTTTCTGGTACTATGCGCAAGAGTTTTTTCTGGTAAGGAAAGTCACTATTGTGCTCCCATTGCCATACACAGTGCAAATAGCACTCGCGTCTGTTCCCAGCAATTACAGTGTATTGGGCTGAAGAGGAGCTACTGTTCTTGTCAGTTTCCTAAGCAGAGTTGAACTAGATATGACCCGTGTATGTAGGAAGCACAGTTCTTTTGTTCTGAGGAAGCTCACTGTTTGGACCCCATAGGAAACACAGTAGAGTAGATGTGTGCCCTATTCTCAAAAGCAGAGCGTGTTTCTTGTAAGGCGAGCTAGCGTTTGTTTCCCAGTCCTAAGTGGGTTGAATCAAATCCAGTTTCAGGTCCTAAGAGCAAGAGTTGTTTTCTGGTAAGAAGAGTCACTTGTGCATCCATTGCCATACACAGTGCAAATAGCAATCTCGTCTGTTTTTAGCAAGTACAGTGTATTGGACTGAAGAGGAGCTACTGTTCTCATCAGTTCCCTAAGCAGAGTTGAACTAGATACGGCCCGTGTGTGTACGAAGCACAGTTCTTTTGTTCTGAGCAAGCTCACTGTTCTGGCCCTATAGGAAACACAGTAGAGTAGATGAGTGCTCTTTTCTCAAAAGCAGAGTGTGTTTCTTGTAAGTCGAGCTAGCGTTTGTTTCCCAGTCCTAAATGGAGTTGAATCACATGCAGTTTCTGGTCCTATGAGCAAGACTTGTTTTGTGGTATGAAGAGTCACAATTGTGCTCCCATTGTCATACACAGTGCAAATAGCACTCACGTCTGTTCCCAGCAAGTACAGTGTATTGGACTGAATAGGATCTACTGGTCTTGTCAGTTTCCTAAGCAGAATTGAACTAGATATGGCCGTGTGTGTAGGAAGCACAGTTCTTTTGTTCTGAGCAAGCTCACTGTTCTGGCGCTAAAGGAAACACAGTAGAGTAGAAGAGTGCTCCTTCCTCAAAAGCAGAGTGTGTTACTTGTAAGGCGAGCTAGCGTTTGTTTCCCAGTCCTTAATGGAGTTGAATCACATGCAGTTTTTGGTCCTACGAGCAAGAGTTGCTTTCTGGTAAGGAAAGTCACTATTGTGCTCCCATTGCCATACACAGTGCAAATAGCACTCGCATCTGTTGCCAGCATGTACAGTGTATTGGACTGAAGAGGAGCTACTTCTCTTGTCAGTTTTCTAAGCAGAGTTGAACTAGATATGGCCCGGGTGTAGGAAGCACAGTTCTTCTGTTCTGAGAAAGTTCTCTGTTTGGACCCCATAGGAAACACAGTAGAGAAGAAGAGTGCTCTTTTCTCAAAAGCAGAGTGTGTTTCTTGTAAGGCGAGCTAGCATTTTTTTCCCAGTCCTAAATGGAGTTCAATCCCATGCAGGTTCTGGTCCTACGAGCAAGAGTTGTTTTCTGGTAAGAAGAGTCACTATTGCGCTCCCATTGCCATACACAGTGCAAATAGCACTCGCGTCTCTTCCCACCAAGTACAGTGTATTGGACTGAAGAGAAGCTACTGTTCTTGTCAGTTTCCTAAGCAGAGTTGAACTAGATATGACCCGTGTGTGTAGGAAGAACAGTTCTTTTGTTCTGAGCAAGCTCACTGTTTGGACACCATAGAAAACACAGTAGAGTAGATGTGTGCCCTATTCTCAAAAGCAGAGCGTGTTTCTTGTAAGGTGAGCTAGCCTTTGTTTTCCAGTCCTAAGTGGATTGAATCAAATGCAGTTTCTGGTCCTAAGAGCAAGAGTTATTTTCTGGTAAGAAGAGTCACTAATGCGCACTTATTGCCGTACACAGTGCAAATAGCACTCGAGTCATTTCCCAGCAAATACAGTGTATTGGACTGAAGAGGAGCAACTGTTCTTGTCAGTTTCGTAAGCAGAGTTGAACTAGATATGGCCCGTGTGTAGGAAGCACAGTTCTTTTGTTCTGAACAAGCTCACTGTTCGAACCCCATAGGAAAAACAGTAGAGTAGAAGAGTGCTCTTTTCTCAAAAGCAGAGTGTGTTTCTTATAAGGCGAGCTAGCGTTTGTTTCCCAGTCCAAAATGGAGTTGAAATAAACATGCAGTTTCTAGTCCTACGAGCAAGAGTGGTTTTCTGGTAAGAAGAGTCACTTTAGCGCTCCCTTTGCCATACACAGTGCAAATAGCCCTCGCGTCTGTTCCCAGCAAGTACAGTGTACTGGACTGAAGAGGATCTACTGTTCTTGTCAGTTTCCTAAGCAGAGTTGATCTAGATATGGCCCGTGTGTGTAGGAAGCACAGTTCGTTTGTTCTCAGCAAGCTCACTGTTCGGACCGTATAGAAAACACAGTAGAGTAGAAGAGTGCTCTTTTCTCAAAAGCAGAGTGTGTTTCTTGTAAAGCAAGCTAGCGTTTGTTTCCCAGTCCTAAATGGAATTGAATCACATGCAGTTTCTGGTCCTAAGAGCAAGAGTTGTTTTCTGGTAAGAAGAGTCACTATTGCGCTCCCATTGTCATACACAGGGCAAATAGCACTGGCGTCTGTTACCAGCATGTACAGTGTATTGGACTGAAGAGGATCTACTATTCTTGTCAGTTTTCTAAGCAGAGTTGAACTAGATATGGCCCGTGTGTGTAGGAAGCACAGTTCTTTTGTTCTGAGCATGCTCACTGTTCTGGCCCTACAGGAAACACAGTAGAGTAGAAGAGTGCTCTTTTCTCAAAAGCAGAGTGGGTTTCTTGTAAGGCGAGCTAGCGTTTGTTTCCCAGTCCTAAATGGAGTTGAATCACGTGCAGTTTTTGTTCCTACCAGCAAGAGTTGTTTGCTAGTAAGGAAAGTCACTATTGTGCTACCTTTGCCATACACAGTGCAAATAGCACTCGTGTCTGTTTCCAGCAAGTACAGTGTATTTGGCTGAAGAGGAGCTACTGTTCTTGTCAGTTTCCTAAGCAGAGTTGAACTAGATATGGCCCGTGTGTGTAGGAAGCACAGTTCTTTTGTTCTGAGCAAGCTCACTGTTCTGGCCCTATAGGAAATACAGTAGAGTAGAAGAGTGCTCTTTTATCAAAAGCAGTGTGTGTTTCTTGTAAGGCGAGCTAGCGTTTGTTTCCCAGTCCTAAATGGAGTTGAATCACATGCAGTTTCTGGTCCTACGAGCAAGAGTTGTTTTCTGGTAAGAAGAGTCACTATTGTGCTCCCATTTCCATACACAGTGCAAATACACTCGCGTCTGTACCCAGCAAGTACAGTGTATTGGACTGAAGAGAAGCTACTGTTCTTGTCAGTTTCCTAAGCAGAGTTGAACTAGATATGACCCGTGTGTGTAGGAAGCACAGTTCTTTTGTTCTGAGCAAGCTCACTGTTTGGACACCATAGAAAACACAGTAGAGTAGATGTGTGCCCTATTCTCAAAAGCAGAGCGTGTTTCTTGTAAGGTGAGCTAGCCTTTGTTTTCCAGTCCTAAGTGGATTGAATCAAATGCAGTTTCTGGTCCTAAGAGCAAGAGTTATTTTCTGGTAAGAAGAGTCACTAATGCGCACTTATTGCCGTACACAGTGCAAATAGCACTCGAGTCATTTCCCAGCAAATACAGTGTATTGGACTGAAGAGGAGCAACTGTTCTTGTCAGTTTCGTAAGCAGAGTTGAACTAGATATGGCCCGTGTGTAGGAAGCACAGTTCTTTTGTTCTGAACAAGCTCACTGTTCGAACCCCATAGGAAAAACAGTAGAGTAGAAGAGTGCTCTTTTCTCAAAAGCAGAGTGTGTTTCTTATAAGGCGAGCTAGCGTTTGTTTCCCAGTCCAAAATGGAGTTGAAATAAACATGCAGTTTCTAGTCCTACGAGCAAGAGTGGTTTTCTGGTAAGAAGAGTCACTTTAGCGCTCCCTTTGCCATACACAGTGCAAATAGCCCTCGCGTCTGTTCCCAGCAAGTACAGTGTACTGGACTGAAGAGGATCTACTGTTCTTGTCAGTTTCCTAAGCAGAGTTGATCTAGATATGGCCCGTGTGTGTAGGAAGCACAGTTCGTTTGTTCTCAGCAAGCTCACTGTTCGGACCGTATAGAAAACACAGTAGAGTAGAAGAGTGCTCTTTTCTCAAAAGCAGAGTGTGTTTCTTGTAAAGCAAGCTAGCGTTTGTTTCCCAGTCCTAAATGGAATTGAATCACATGCAGTTTCTGGTCCTAAGAGCAAGAGTTGTTTTCTGGTAAGAAGAGTCACTATTGCGCTCCCATTGTCATACACAGGGCAAATAGCACTGGCGTCTGTTACCAGCATGTACAGTGTATTGGACTGAAGAGGATCTACTATTCTTGTCAGTTTTCTAAGCAGAGTTGAACTAGATATGGCCCGTGTGTGTAGGAAGCACAGTTCTTTTGTTCTGAGCATGCTCACTGTTCTGGCCCTACAGGAAACACAGTAGAGTAGAAGAGTGCTCTTTTCTCAAAAGCAGAGTGGGTTTCTTGTAAGGCGAGCTAGCGTTTGTTTCCCAGTCCTAAATGGAGTTGAATCACGTGCAGTTTTTGTTCCTACCAGCAAGAGTTGTTTGCTAGTAAGGAAAGTCACTATTGTGCTACCTTTGCCATACACAGTGCAAATAGCACTCGTGTCTGTTTCCAGCAAGTACAGTGTATTTGGCTGAAGAGGAGCTACTGTTCTTGTCAGTTTCCTAAGCAGAGTTGAACTAGATATGGCCCGTGTGTGTAGGAAGCACAGTTCTTTTGTTCTGAGCAAGCTCACTGTTCTGGCCCTATAGGAAATACAGTAGAGTAGAAGAGTGCTCTTTTATCAAAAGCAGTGTGTGTTTCTTGTAAGGCGAGCTAGCGTTTGTTTCCCAGTCCTAAATGGAGTTGAATCACATGCAGTTTCTGGTCCTACGAGCAAGAGTTGTTTTCTGGTAAGAAGAGTCACTATTGCGCTCCCATTTCCATACACAGTGCAAATACACTCGCGTCTGTACCCAGCAAGTACAGTGTATTGGACTGAAGAGGAGCTACTGTTCTTGTCAGTTTCCTAAGCAGAGTTGAACTAGATATGGCCCGTGTGTGTAGGAAGCACAGTTCTTTTGTTCTGAGCAAGCTCACTGTTCCAACCCCATAGGAAACACAGTAGAGTAGAAGAGTGCTCTTTTCTCAAAAGCAGAGTGTGATTCTTATAAGGCGAGCTAGCGTTTGTTTCCCAGTCCTAAATGGAGTTGAATCACATGCAGTTTCTGGTACTACGAGCAAGATTTTTTTTCTGGTAATAAGAGTCACTATTGCGCTCCCATTGCCATACACAGTGCATATAGCTCTGGCGTCTGTTCCCTGCATGTACAGTGTATTGGACTGAAGAGGAGCTACTGTTCTTGTTAGTTTCCTAAGCAGAGTTTTACTAGATATGGCCCCTGTATGTAGGAAGCACAGTTCTTTTGTTCTGAGCAAGTTCACTGTTCTGGCCCTATAGGAAACACAGTAGAGTAGAAGAGTGCTCTTTTCTCAAAAGCAGAGTGTGTTTCTTGTAAGGCGAGGTAGCGTTTCTTTCCCAGTCCTAAATGGATTTGAGTCAGTGGCAGTTTCTGGTCCTATGAGCAAGAGTTGTTTTCTGGTAAGAAGAGTCACTATTGTGCTCCCATTGTCATACACAGGGCAAATAGCACTGGTGTCTGTTCCCAGCATGTGCAGTGTATTTGCCTGAAGAGGGTATACTGTTCTTGTCAGTTTCCTAAGCTGAATTTAACTAGATTTGGCCGTGTGGGTAGGAAGCACACTTCTTTTGTTCTGTGCAAGCTTACTGTTCTGGCCCTATAGGAAACACAGTAGAGTAGAAGAGTGCTCTTTTCTCAAAAGCAGAGTTTGTTTCATGTAAGGCGAGCTAGCATTTATTTCCCAGTTCTAAATGGAGTTGAATGACATGCATTTTTTGGTCCTATGAGCAAGAGTTGTTTTCTGGTAAGGAATGTCACTATTGTGCTCTCATTGCCATACACAGTTCAAATTGCACTCACGTCTGTTCCCAGCATGTACAGTGTATTGGACTGAAGAAGAGCTGCTTTTCTTCTCAGTTTCCTAAGCAGAGTTGAACTAGATATGGCCCGTGTGTGTAGGAAGTACAGTTCTTTTGTTCTGAGCAAGCTCACTGTTTGGACCCCATAGGAAACACAGTAGAGTAGATGTGTGCCCTATTCACAAAAGCAGAGTGTGTTTCTTGTAAGGCAAGCTAGCGTTTGTTTCCCAGTCCTAAGTGGGTTGAATCAAATGCAGTTTCTGGTTCTGCGAGCAAGAGTTTTTTCTGGTAAGGAAAGTCACTACTGTGCTCCCATTGCCATACACAGTGCAAATAGCACTGGCGTCTGTTCCCAGCAATTACAGTGTATTGGGCTGAAGAGGAGCTACTGTTCTTGTCAGTTTCCTAAGCAGAATTGAACTAGATATGGCCCGTGTGTGTAGGAAGCACAGTTCTTTTGTTCTGAGCAAGCTCACTGTTTGGACTCCATAGGAAACACAGTAGAGTAGATGTGTGCCCTATTCTCAAAAGCAGAGCGTGTTTCTTGTAAGGCGAGCTAGCGTTTGTTTCCCAGTCCTAAGTGGGTTGAATCAAATTCAGTTTCAGGTCCTAAGAGCAAGAGTTGTTTTCTGGTAAGAAGAGTCACTATTGTGCATCTATTGCCGTACACAGTGCAAATAGCACTCTCGTCTGTTTTTAGCAAGTACAGTGTATTGGACTGAAGAGGAGCTACTGTTCTCATCAGTTTCCTAAGCAGAGTTGAACTAGATATGGCCCGTGTGTGTAGGAAGCACAGTTCTTTTGTTCTGAGCAAGCTCACTGTTCTGGCGCTAAAGGAAACACAGTAGAGTAGAAGAGTGCTCCTTCCTCAAAAGCAGAGTGTGTTACTTGTAAGGCGAGCTAGCGTTTGTTTCCCAGTCCTTAATGGAGTTGAATCACATGCAGTTTTTGGTCCTACGAGCAAGAGTTGCTTTCTGGTAAGGAAAGTCACCATTGCGCTCCCATTGCCATACACAGTGCAAATAGCACTCGCATCTGTTGCCAGCAAGTACAGTGTATTGGACTGAAGAGGAGCTACTTCTCTTGTCAGTTTTCTAAGCAGAGTTGAACTAGATATGGCCCGGGTGTAGGAAGCACAGTTCTTCTGTTCTGAGAAAGTTCTCTGTTTGGACCCCATAGGAAACACAGTAGAGAAGAAGAGTGCTCTTTTCTCAAAAGCAGAGTGTGTTTCTTGTAAGGCGAGCTAGCATTTTTTTCCCAGTCCTAAATGGAGTTCAATCCCATGCAGGTTCTGGTCCTACGAGCAAGAGTTGTTTTCTGGTAAGAAGAGTCACTATTGCGCTCCCATTGCCATACACAGTGCAAATAGCACTCGCGTCTCTTCCCACCAAGTACAGTGTATTGGACTGAAGAGAAGCTACTGTTCTTGTCAGTTTCCTAAGCAGAGTTGAACTAGATATGACCCGTGTGTGTAGGAAGAACAGTTCTTTTGTTCTGAGCAAGCTCACTGTTTGGACACCATAGAAAACACAGTAGAGTAGATGTGTGCCCTATTCTCAAAAGCAGAGCGTGTTTCTTGTAAGGTGAGCTAGCCTTTGTTTTCCAGTCCTAAGTGGATTGAATCAAATGCAGTTTCTGGTCCTAAGAGCAAGAGTTATTTTCTGGTAAGAAGAGTCACTAATGCGCACTTATTGCCGTACACAGTGCAAATAGCACTCGAGTCATTTCCCAGCAAATACAGTGTATTGGACTGAAGAGGAGCAACTGTTCTTGTCAGTTTCGTAAGCAGAGTTGAACTAGATATGGCCCGTGTGTAGGAAGCACAGTTCTTTTGTTCTGAACAAGCTCACTGTTCGAACCCCATAGGAAAAACAGTAGAGAAGAAGAGTGCTCTTTTCTCAAAAGCAGAGTGTGTTTCTTATAAGGCGAGCTAGCGTTTGTTTCCCAGTCCAAAATGGAGTTGAAATAAACATGCAGTTTCTAGTCCTACGAGCAAGAGTGGTTTTCTGGTAAGAAGAGTCACTTTAGCGCTCCCTTTGCCATACACAGTGCAAATAGCCCTCGCGTCTGTTCCCAGCAAGTACAGTGTACTGGACTGAAGAGGATCTACTGTTCTTGTCAGTTTCCTAAGCAGAGTTGATCTAGATATGGCCCGTGTGTGTAGGAAGCACAGTTCGTTTGTTCTCAGCAAGCTCACTGTTCGGACCGTATAGAAAACACAGTAGAGTAGAAGAGTGCTCTTTTCTCAAAAGCAGAGTGTGTTTCTTGTAAAGCAAGCTAGCGTTTGTTTCCCAGTCCTAAATGGAATTGAATCACATGCAGTTTCTGGTCCTAAGAGCAAGAGTTGTTTTCTGGTAAGAAGAGTCACTATTGCGCTCCCATTGTCATACACAGGGCAAATAGCACTGGCGTCTGTTACCAGCATGTACAGTGTATTGGACTGAAGAGGATCTACTATTCTTGTCAGTTTTCTAAGCAGAGTTGAACTAGATATGGCCCGTGTGTGTAGGAAGCACAGTTCTTTTGTTCTGAGCATGCTCACTGTTCTGGCCCTACAGGAAACACAGTAGAGTAGAAGAGTGCTCTTTTCTCAAAAGCAGAGTGGGTTTCTTGTAAGGCGAGCTAGCGTTTGTTTCCCAGTCCTAAATGGAGTTGAATCACGTGCAGTTTTTGTTCCTACCAGCAAGAGTTGTTTGCTAGTAAGGAAAGTCACTATTGTGCTACCTTTGCCATACACAGTGCAAATAGCACTCGTGTCTGTTTCCAGCAAGTACAGTGTATTTGGCTGAAGAGGAGCTACTGTTCTTGTCAGTTTCCTAAGCAGAGTTGAACTAGATATGGCCCGTGTGTGTAGGAAGCACAGTTCTTTTGTTCTGAGCAAGCTCACTGTTCTGGCCCTATAGGAAATACAGTAGAGTAGAAGAGTGCTCTTTTATCAAAAGCAGTGTGTGTTTCTTGTAAGGCGAGCTAGCGTTTGTTTCCCAGTCCTAAATGGAGTTGAATCACATGCAGTTTCTGGTCCTACGAGCAAGAGTTGTTTTCTGGTAAGAAGAGTCACTATTGTGCTCCCATTTCCATACACAGTGCAAATACACTCGCGTCTGTACCCAGCAAGTACAGTGTATTGGACTGAAGAGGAGCTACTGTTCTTGTCAGTTTCCTAAGCAGAGTTGAACTAGATATGGCCCGTGTGTGTAGGAAGCACAGTTCTTTTGTTCTGAGCAAGCTCACTGTTCCAACCCCATAGGAAACACAGTAGAGTAGAAGAGTGCTCTTTTCTCAAAAGCAGAGTGTGTTTCTTATAAGGCGAGCTAGCGTTTGTTTCCCAGTCCTAAATGGAGTTGAATCACATGCAGTTTCTGGTACTACGAGCAAGATTTTTTTTCTGGTAATAAGAGTCACTATTGCGCTCCCATTGCCATACACAGTGCATATAGCTCTGGCGTCTGTTCCCTGCATGTACAGTGTATTGGACTGAAGAGGAGCTACTGTTCTTGTTAGTTTCCTAAGCAGAGTTTTACTAGATATGGCCCCTGTATGTAGGAAGCACAGTTCTTTTGTTCTGAGCAAGTTCACTGTTCTGGCCCTATAGGAAACACAGTAGAGTAGAAGAGTGCTCTTTTCTCAAAAGCAGAGTGTGTTTCTTGTAAGGCGAGGTAGCGTTTCTTTCCCAGTCCTAAATGGATTTGAGTCAGTGGCAGTTTCTGGTCCTATGAGCAAGAGTTGTTTTCTGGTAAGAAGAGTCACTATTGTGCTCCCATTGTCATACACAGGGCAAATAGCACTGGTGTCTGTTCCCAGCATGTGCAGTGTATTTGCCTGAAGAGGGTATACTGTTCTTGTCAGTTTCCTAAGCTGAATTTAACTAGATTTGGCCGTGTGGGTAGGAAGCACACTTCTTTTGTTCTGTGCAAGCTTACTGTTCTGGCCCTATAGGAAACACAGTAGAGTAGAAGAGTGCTCTTTTCTCAAAAGCAGAGTTTGTTTCATGTAAGGCGAGCTAGCATTTATTTCCCAGTTCTAAATGGAGTTGAATGACATGCATTTTTTGGTCCTATGAGCAAGAGTTGTTTTCTGGTAAGGAATGTCACTATTGTGCTCTCATTGCCATACACAGTTCAAATTGCACTCACGTCTGTTCCCAGCATGTACAGTGTATTGGACTGAAGAAGAGCTGCTTTTCTTCTCAGTTTCCTAAGCAGAGTTGAACTAGATATGGCCCGTGTGTGTAGGAAGTACAGTTCTTTTGTTCTGAGCAAGCTCACTGTTTGGACCCCATAGGAAACACAGTAGAGTAGATGTGTGCCCTATTCACAAAAGCAGAGTGTGTTTCTTGTAAGGCAAGCTAGCGTTTGTTTCCCAGTCCTAAGTGGGTTGAATCAAATGCAGTTTCTGGTTCTGCGAGCAAGAGTTTTTTCTGGTAAGGAAAGTCACTACTGTGCTCCCATTGCCATACACAGTGCAAATAGCACTGGCGTCTGTTCCCAGCAATTACAGTGTATTGGGCTGAAGAGGAGCTACTGTTCTTGTCAGTTTCCTAAGCAGAATTGAACTAGATATGGCCCGTGTGTGTAGGAAGCACAGTTCTTTTGTTCTGAGCAAGCTCACTGTTTGGACTCCATAGGAAACACAGTAGAGTAGATGTGTGCCCTATTCTCAAAAGCAGAGCGTGTTTCTTGTAAGGCGAGCTAGCGTTTGTTTCCCAGTCCTAAGTGGGTTGAATCAAATTCAGTTTCAGGTCCTAAGAGCAAGAGTTGTTTTCTGGTAAGAAGAGTCACTATTGTGCATCTATTGCCGTACACAGTGCAAATAGCACTCTCGTCTGTTTTTAGCAAGTACAGTGTATTGGACTGAAGAGGAGCTACTGTTCTCATCAGTTTCCTAAGCAGAGTTGAACTAGATATGGCCCGTGTGTGTAGGAAGCACAGTTCTTTTGTTCTGAGCAAGCTCACTGTTCTGGCGCTAAAGGAAACACAGTAGAGTAGAAGAGTGCTCCTTCCTCAAAAGCAGAGTGTGTTACTTGTAAGGCGAGCTAGCGTTTGTTTCCCAGTCCTTAATGGAGTTGAATCACATGCAGTTTTTGGTCCTACGAGCAAGAGTTGCTTTCTGGTAAGGAAAGTCACCATTGCGCTCCCATTGCCATACACAGTGCAAATAGCACTCGCATCTGTTGCCAGCAAGTACAGTGTATTGGACTGAAGAGGAGCTACTTCTCTTGTCAGTTTCCTAAGCAGAGTTGAACTAGATATGGCCCGGGTGTAGGAAGCACAGTTCTTCTGTTCTGAGAAAGTTCTCTGTTTGGACCCCATAGGAAACACAGTAGAGAAGAAGAGTGCTCTTTTCTCAAAAGCAGAGTGTGTTTCTTGTAAGGCGAGCTAGCATTTTTTTCCCAGTCCTAAATGGAGTTCAATCCCATGCAGGTTCTGGTCCTACGAGCAAGAGTTGTTTTCTGGTAAGAAGAGTCACTATTGCGCTCCCATTGCCATACACAGTGCAAATAGCACTCGCGTCTCTTCCCACCAAGTACAGTGTATTGGACTGAAGAGAAGCTACTGTTCTTGTCAGTTTCCTAAGCAGAGTTGAACTAGATATGACCCGTGTGTGTAGGAAGAACAGTTCTTTTGTTCTGAGCAAGCTCACTGTTTGGACACCATAGAAAACACAGTAGAGTAGATGTGTGCCCTATTCTCAAAAGCAGAGCGTGTTTCTTGTAAGGTGAGCTAGCCTTTGTTTTCCAGTCCTAAGTGGATTGAATCAAATGCAGTTTCTGGTCCTAAGAGCAAGAGTTATTTTCTGGTAAGAAGAGTCACTAATGCGCACTTATTGCCGTACACAGTGCAAATAGCACTCGAGTCATTTCCCAGCAAATACAGTGTATTGGACTGAAGAGGAGCAACTGTTCTTGTCAGTTTCGTAAGCAGAGTTGAACTAGATATGGCCCGTGTGTAGGAAGCACAGTTCTTTTGTTCTGAACAAGCTCACTGTTCGAACCCCATAGGAAAAACAGTAGAGAAGAAGAGTGCTCTTTTCTCAAAAGCAGAGTGTGTTTCTTATAAGGCGAGCTAGCGTTTGTTTCCCAGTCCAAAATGGAGTTGAAATAAACATGCAGTTTCTAGTCCTACGAGCAAGAGTGGTTTTCTGGTAAGAAGAGTCACTTTAGCGCTCCCTTTGCCATACACAGTGCAAATAGCCCTCGCGTCTGTTCCCAGCAAGTACAGTGTACTGGACTGAAGAGGATCTACTGTTCTTGTCAGTTTCCTAAGCAGAGTTGATCTAGATATGGCCCGTGTGTGTAGGAAGCACAGTTCGTTTGTTCTCAGCAAGCTCACTGTTCGGACCGTATAGAAAACACAGTAGAGTAGAAGAGTGCTCTTTTCTCAAAAGCAGAGTGTGTTTCTTGTAAAGCAAGCTAGCGTTTGTTTCCCAGTCCTAAATGGAATTGAATCACATGCAGTTTCTGGTCCTAAGAGCAAGAGTTGTTTTCTGGTAAGAAGAGTCACTATTGCGCTCCCATTGTCATACACAGGGCAAATAGCACTGGCGTCTGTTACCAGCATGTACAGTGTATTGGACTGAAGAGGATCTACTATTCTTGTCAGTTTTCTAAGCAGAGTTGAACTAGATATGGCCCGTGTGTGTAGGAAGCACAGTTCTTTTGTTCTGAGCATGCTCACTGTTCTGGCCCTACAGGAAACACAGTAGAGTAGAAGAGTGCTCTTTTCTCAAAAGCAGAGTGGGTTTCTTGTAAGGCGAGCTAGCGTTTGTTTCCCAGTCCTAAATGGAGTTGAATCACGTGCAGTTTTTGTTCCTACCAGCAAGAGTTGTTTGCTAGTAAGGAAAGTCACTATTGTGCTACCTTTGCCATACACAGTGCAAATAGCACTCGTGTCTGTTTCCAGCAAGTACAGTGTATTTGGCTGAAGAGGAGCTACTGTTCTTGTCAGTTTCCTAAGCAGAGTTGAACTAGATATGGCCCGTGTGTGTAGGAAGCACAGTTCTTTTGTTCTGAGCAAGCTCACTGTTCTGGCCCTATAGGAAATACAGTAGAGTAGAAGAGTGCTCTTTTATCAAAAGCAGTGTGTGTTTCTTGTAAGGCGAGCTAGCGTTTGTTTCCCAGTCCTAAATGGAGTTGAATCACATGCAGTTTCTGGTCCTACGAGCAAGAGTTGTTTTCTGGTAAGAAGAGTCACTATTGTGCTCCCATTTCCATACACAGTGCAAATACACTCGCGTCTGTACCCAGCAAGTACAGTGTATTGGACTGAAGAGGAGCTACTGTTCTTGTCAGTTTCCTAAGCAGAGTTGAACTAGATATGGCCCGTGTGTGTAGGAAGCACAGTTCTTTTGTTCTGAGCAAGCTCACTGTTCCAACCCCATAGGAAACACAGTAGAGTAGAAGAGTGCTCTTTTCTCAAAAGCAGAGTGTGTTTCTTATAAGGCGAGCTAGCGTTTGTTTCCCAGTCCTAAATGGAGTTGAATCACATGCAGTTTCTGGTACTACGAGCAAGATTTTTTTTCTGGTAATAAGAGTCACTATTGCGCTCCCATTGCCATACACAGTGCATATAGCTCTGGCGTCTGTTCCCTGCATGTACAGTGTATTGGACTGAAGAGGAGCTACTGTTCTTGTTAGTTTCCTAAGCAGAGTTTTACTAGATATGGCCCCTGTATGTAGGAAGCACAGTTCTTTTGTTCTGAGCAAGTTCACTGTTCTGGCCCTATAGGAAACACAGTAGAGTAGAAGAGTGCTCTTTTCTCAAAAGCAGAGTGTGTTTCTTGTAAGGCGAGGTAGCGTTTCTTTCCCAGTCCTAAATGGATTTGAGTCAGTGGCAGTTTCTGGTCCTATGAGCAAGAGTTGTTTTCTGGTAAGAAGAGTCACTATTGTGCTCCCATTGTCATACACAGGGCAAATAGCACTGGTGTCTGTTCCCAGCATGTGCAGTGTATTTGCCTGAAGAGGGTATACTGTTCTTGTCAGTTTCCTAAGCTGAATTTAACTAGATTTGGCCGTGTGGGTAGGAAGCACACTTCTTTTGTTCTGTGCAAGCTTACTGTTCTGGCCCTATAGGAAACACAGTAGAGTAGAAGAGTGCTCTTTTCTCAAAAGCAGAGTTTGTTTCATGTAAGGCGAGCTAGCATTTATTTCCCAGTTCTAAATGGAGTTGAATGACATGCATTTTTTGGTCCTATGAGCAAGAGTTGTTTTCTGGTAAGGAATGTCACTATTGTGCTCTCATTGCCATACACAGTTCAAATTGCACTCACGTCTGTTCCCAGCATGTACAGTGTATTGGACTGAAGAAGAGCTGCTTTTCTTCTCAGTTTCCTAAGCAGAGTTGAACTAGATATGGCCCGTGTGTGTAGGAAGTACAGTTCTTTTGTTCTGAGCAAGCTCACTGTTTGGACCCCATAGGAAACACAGTAGAGTAGATGTGTGCCCTATTCACAAAAGCAGAGTGTGTTTCTTGTAAGGCAAGCTAGCGTTTGTTTCCCAGTCCTAAGTGGGTTGAATCAAATGCAGTTTCTGGTTCTGCGAGCAAGAGTTTTTTCTGGTAAGGAAAGTCACTACTGTGCTCCCATTGCCATACACAGTGCAAATAGCACTGGCGTCTGTTCCCAGCAATTACAGTGTATTGGGCTGAAGAGGAGCTACTGTTCTTGTCAGTTTCCTAAGCAGAATTGAACTAGATATGGCCCGTGTGTGTAGGAAGCACAGTTCTTTTGTTCTGAGCAAGCTCACTGTTTGGACTCCATAGGAAACACAGTAGAGTAGATGTGTGCCCTATTCTCAAAAGCAGAGCGTGTTTCTTGTAAGGCGAGCTAGCGTTTGTTTCCCAGTCCTAAGTGGGTTGAATCAAATTCAGTTTCAGGTCCTAAGAGCAAGAGTTGTTTTCTGGTAAGAAGAGTCACTATTGTGCATCTATTGCCGTACACAGTGCAAATAGCACTCTCGTCTGTTTTTAGCAAGTACAGTGTATTGGACTGAAGAGGAGCTACTGTTCTCATCAGTTTCCTAAGCAGAGTTGAACTAGATATGGCCCGTGTGTGTAGGAAGCACAGTTCTTTTGTTCTGAGCAAGCTCACTGTTCTGGCGCTAAAGGAAACACAGTAGAGTAGAAGAGTGCTCCTTCCTCAAAAGCAGAGTGTGTTACTTGTAAGGCGAGCTAGCGTTTGTTTCCCAGTCCTTAATGGAGTTGAATCACATGCAGTTTTTGGTCCTACGAGCAAGAGTTGCTTTCTGGTAAGGAAAGTCACCATTGCGCTCCCATTGCCATACACAGTGCAAATAGCACTCGCATCTGTTGCCAGCAAGTACAGTGTATTGGACTGAAGAGGAGCTACTTCTCTTGTCAGTTTCCTAAGCAGAGTTGAACTAGATATGGCCCGGGTGTAGGAAGCACAGTTCTTCTGTTCTGAGAAAGTTCTCTGTTTGGACCCCATAGGAAACACAGTAGAGTAGATGTGTGCCCTATTCTCAAAAGCAGAGCGTGTTTCTTGTAAGGTGAGCTAGCCTTTGTTTTCCAGTCCTAAGTGGATTGAATCAAATACAGTTTCTGGTCCTAAGAGCAAGAGTTATTTTCTGGTAAGAAGAGTCACTAATGCACACTTATTGCCATACACAGTGCAAATAGCACTCGCGTCATTTCCCAGCAAGTACAGTGTATTGGACTGAAGAGGAGCAACTGTTCTTGTCAGTTTCGTAAGCAGAGTTGAACTAGATATGGCCCGTGTGTAGGAAACACAGTTCTTTTGTTCTGAACAAGCTCACTGTTCGAACCCCATAGGAAACACAGTAGAGTAGAAGAGTGCTCTTTTCTCAAAAGCAGAGTGTGTTTCTTATAAGGCGAGCTAGCGTTTGTTTCCCAGTCCAAAATGGAGTTGAAATAAACATGCAGTTTCTAGTCCTACGAGCAAGAGTGGTTTTCTGGTAAGAAGAGTCACTATTGCGCTCCCTTTGCCATACACAGTGCAAATAGCCCTCGCATCTGTTCCCAGCAAGTACAGTGTATTGGACTGAAGAGGATCTACTGTTCTTGTCAGTTTCCTAAGCAGAGTTGAACTAGATATGGCCCGTGTGTGTAGGAAGCACAGTTCTTTTGTTCTGAGCAAGCTCACCGTTCGGACACCATAGGAAACACAGTAGAGTAGAAGAGTGCTCTTTTCTCAAAAGCAGAGTGTGTTTTTCTTGTACGGCGAGCTAGCGTTTGTTTCCCAGTCCTAAATGGAGTTGAATCACATGCAGTTTCTGGTCCTAGGAGCAAGAGTTTTTTCTGGTAAGAAGAGTCACTATTGCGCTCCCATTGTCATACACAGTGCAAATAGCACTGGCATCTGTACCCAGCATGTACAGTGTATTGGACTGAAGAGGAGCTTCTGTTCTTGTCAGTTTCGTAAGCAGAATTGAACTAGATATGGCCAGTGTGTGTAGGAAGCACATTTCTTTTGTTCTGAGCAAGCTCACTGTTCTGGCACTATAGGAAACACAGTAGAGTAGAAGAGTGCTCTTTTCACAAAAGCAGAGTGTGTTTCTTGTAAGGCGTGCTAGCATTGGTTTCCCAGTCCTAAATGGACTTGAATCACATGCAGTTTCTGGTCCTACGAGCAAGAGTTGTTTTCTGGTAAGAAGAGTCACTATTGCGCTCCCATTGCCATACATAGTACAAATAACACTCGTGTGTGTTTCCAGCAAGTACAGTGTATTGGTCTGAAGAGGAGCTACTGTTCTTGTCAGTTTCCTAAGCAGAGTTGAACTAGATATGGCCCATGTGTGTAAAAAGCACAGTTCTTTTGTTCTGAGCAAGCTCACTGTTCGGACCCCATAGGAAAGACAGTAGAGTAGAAGAGTGCTCTTCTCTCAAAAGCCGAGTGTGTTTAGTGTAAGGCAACCTAGCGTTTGCTTCCCAGTCCTAAGTGGAGTTGAATCACATGCAGTTTCTGGTCCTAAGAGCAAGAGTTGTTTTCTGGTAATAAGAGTCACTATTGCGCTCCCATTGCCATACACAGTGCAAATAGCACTCGCGTCTGCTCCCAGCAAGTACAGTGTATTGGATTGAAGAGGAGCTACTGTTCTTGTCAGTTTCCTAAGCAGAGTTGAACTAGATATGGCCCGTGTGTGTAGGAAGCACAGTTCATTTGTTCTGAGCAAGCTCACTGTTTGGACCCCATAGGAAACACAGTAGAGTAGAAGAGTACACTTTTCTCAAAAGCAGAGTGTGTCTTGTACGGTGAGGTAGCTTTTATGTACCATTCGTAAATGAAGTTAAATCACAAGCAGATTCTGGTCCTACTAGTAGAGTTGTTTTTTGGTAAGAAGAGTCACTATTGCGCTCCCTTTGCCATACACAGTGCAAATAGCACTCGCGTCTGTTCTCAGCAAGTACAGTGTATTGGACTTGTCATTTTCCTAAGCAGAGTTGAACTAGATATGGCCCGTGTGTGTAGGAAGCACAGGTCTTTTGTTCTGAGCAAGCTCACTGTTCGGACACCATAGGAAACACAGTAGAGTAGAAGAGTGCTCATTTCTCAAAAGCAGAGTGTGTTTCTTGTAAGGCGAGCTAATATTTGTTTCCCAGTCCTAAAAGGAGTTGAATGACATGCAGTTTTTGGTTCTACGAGCAAGAGTTGTTTTCTGGTAAGAAGAGTCACTATTGTGCTCCCATTGCCATACACAGTGCAAATAGCACTCGATTCTGTTCCCAGCAAATAGAGTGTATTGGACTGAAGAGGAGCTACTGTTCTTGTCAGTTTCCTAGTCAGAGTTGAACTAGATATGGCCCGTGTGTGTAGGAAGCGCAGTTCTTTTGTTCTGAGAAACCTCACTTTTTGGACCCCATAGGAAACACAGTAGAGTAGAAAAGTGCTCTTTTCTCAAAAGCAGAGTGTGTTTCTTGTAAGGCGAGCTGGCATTTGTTTCCCAGTCCTCAATGGAGTTGAATCACATGCAGTTTCTGGTCCTACAAGCAAGAGTTGTTTTCTGGTAAGAAGAGTCACTATTGCCCTCCCATTGTCATACACAGGGCAAATAGCACTGGCGTCTGTTCCCAGCATGTACAGTGTATTGGACTGAAGAGGATGTACTGTTCTTGTCAGTTTCCTAAGCAGAATTGAACTAGATACGGCCATGTGTGTAGGAAGCACAGTTCTTTTGTTCTGAGCAAGCTCACTCTCCTGGCCCTATAGGAAACACAGTAGAGTAGAAGAGTGCTCTTTTCTCAAAAGCAGAGTGTGTTTCTTGTAAGGCGAGCTAGCGTTTGTTTCCCTCCCCTAAATGGAGTTGAATCACATGCAGTTTCTGGTCCTAGGAGCAAGAGTTGTTTTCTGGTAAGAAGAGTCACTATTGCGCTACCATTGCCATACACAGTGCAAATAGCACTGGCATCTGTTCCCAGCAAGTACAGTATATTGGACTGAACAGGATATACTATTCTTGTCAGTTTCCTAAGCAGAGTTGAACTGGATATGGTCCCTGTGTGTAGGAAGTACAGTTCTTTTGTTCTGAGCAAGCTGACAGTTCTGGCCATAAAGGAAACACAGTAGAGTAAAAGAGTGCTTTTTTCTCAAAAGCAGAGTGTGTTTCTTGTAAGGTGAGCTAGCGTTTGTTTCCCAGTCCTAAATGGAGTTGAGTTATATGCAGTTTCTGGTCCTATGAGCAAGAGTTGTTTTCTGGTAAGAAGAGTCAATATTGTGCTCCCATTGTCATACACAGGGCAAATAGCACTGGCGTCGGTTCCCATCATGTACTGTGTATTGGACAGAAGAGAATCTACTGTTCTTGTCAGGTTCCTAAGCAGAACTGAACTAGATATGGCCGTGTGTGTAGGAAGTACAGTTCTTTTGTTCTGAGCAAGCTCACTGTTCGGACCCCATAGGAAACAAAATAGAGTAGAAGAGTGCTATTTTCTCAAAAGCACATGTGTGTTTCTCATAAGGCGAGCTAGCATTTGTTTCCCAGTCCTAAATGGAGTTGAATCACATGCGGTTTCACGTCCTACGAGCAAGAGTAGTTTTCTGGTAAGGAAAGTCACTATTGCGCTCCCATTACCATACAGAGTGCTAATAGTACTTGCGTCTGTTCCCAACAAGTACAGTGTATTGGACTGAAGAGGAGCTACTGTTCTTGTCAGTTTCCTAAGCAGAGTTGAACCAGATATGGCCCGTGTGTGTAGGAAGCACAGGTCTTTTGTTCTGAGTAAGCTCACTGTTCGGACCCCGTAGGAAACACATTTGAGTAGAAGAGTGCACTTTTCTCAAAAACATAGTGTGTTTCTTGTAAGGCGAGCTAGCATTTGTTTCCCAGTTCTAAATGGAGTTTAATCACATGCAGTTTCTGGTCCTATGAGCAAGAGTTGTTTTCTGGTAAGAAGAGACACTATTGCGCTCCCATTGTCATACACAGGGCAAATAGCACAGGCGTCTGTTCCCAGCATGTACAGTGTATTGCACTGAAGAGAATGTACTCTTCTTGTCAGCTTCCTAAGCAGAATTGAACTAGATATGGCCCGTGTGTGTAGGAAGCACAGTTCTTTTGTTCTGAGCAAGCTCACTGTTCTGGCCCTATAGGAAACACAATTGAGTAGAAGAGTGCACTTTTCTCAAAAGCAGAGTGTGTTTCTTATAAGGCGAGCTAGCGTTTGTTTCACAGTCCTAAATGGATTTGAATCACATGCAGTTTTTGGTCCTACCAGCAAGAGTTGTTTTCTGGTAAGGAAAGTCACTATTGCGCTTCCTTTGCCAAACACAGTGCAAATAGCACTCGTGTCTGTTTCCAGCAAGTACAGTGTATTGGACTGAAGAGGAGCTACTGTTCTTGTCAGTTTCCTAAGCAGAGTTGAATTAGATATGGCCCGTGTGTGTAGGAAGCACAGTTCTTTTGTTCTGAGCAAGCTCATTTTTTTGGACCCATAGGAAACACAGTAGAGTAGAAGAGTGCTCTTTTCTCAAAAGCAGAGTGTGTTTCTTGTAAGGCGAGCTAGCGTTTGTTTCCCAGTCCTAATGGAGTTGAATCACATGCAGTTTCTGGTCCTACGATCAAGAGTTGTTTTCTGGTAAGAAGAGTCACTATTGCGCTCCCATTGTCATACACAGGGCAAATACAACTGGTGTCTGTTCCCAGCATGTGCAGTGTATTTTCCTGAAGAGGGTATACTGTTCTTGTCAGTTTGCTAAGCTGAATTGAAGTAGATATGGCCGTGTGTGTAGGAAGCACACTTCTTTTGTTCTGTGCAAGCTTACTGTCCTGGCCCTATAGGAAACACAGTAGAGTAGAAGAGTGCTCTTTTCTCAAAAGCAGAGTGTGTTTCTTGTAAGGCGAGCTAGCTTTTGTTTCCCAGTCCTAAATGGAGTTGAATCACATGCAGTTTTTGTTCCTACCAGCAAGAGTTGTTCTCTAGTAAGGAAAGTAACTATTGTGTTCCCTTTGCCATACAAAGTGCAAATAGCACTCGCTTCTGTTTCCAGCAGGTACAGTGTATTTGGCTGAAGAGGAGCTACTGTTCTTGTCAGTTTCCTAAGCAGAGTTGAACTAGATATGACCCGTGTGTGTAGGAAGCACAGTTCTTTTGTTCTGAGCAAGCTCACTGTTGTGGCCCTATAGGAAACACAGTAGAGTAGAAGAGTGCTCTTTTATCAAAAGCAGTGTGTGTTTCTTTTAAGGCGAGCTAGCGTTTGTTTCCCAGTCCTAAATGGAGTTGAATCACATGCAGTTTCTGGTCCCACGAGCAAGATTTTTTTTCTGGTAAGAAGAGTCACTATTGCGCTCCCATTTCCATACACAGTGCAAATAGCACTCGCGTCTGTTCCCAGCAAGTACAGTGTATTGGACTGAAGAGGAGCTACTGTTCTTGTCAGTTTCCTAAGCAGAGTTGAACTAGATATGGCCCGTGTGTGTAGGAAGAACAGTTCTTTTGTTCTGAGCAAGCTCACTGTTCCAACCCCATAGGAAACACAGTAGAGTAGAAGAGTGCTCTTTTCTCAAAAGCAGAGTGTGTTTCTTGTAAGGTGAGCTAGCGTTTGTTTCCCAGTCCTAAATGGAGTTGAATCACATGCAGTTTCTGGTCCTACGAGCAAGATTTTTTTTCTGGTAATAAGAGTCACTATTGTGCTCCCATTGCCATACACAGTGCATATAGCTCTGGCATCTGTTCCCTGCATGTACAGTGTATTGGACTGAAGAGGAGCTACTGTTCTTGTTAGTTTCCTAAGCAGAGTTGAACTAGATATGGCCCCTGTCTGTAGGAAGCACATTTCTTTTGTTCTGAGCAAGTTCGCTGTTCTGGCCCTATAGGAAACACAGTAGAGTAGAAGAGTGCTCTTTTCTCAAAAGCAGAGTGTGTTTCTTGTAAGGCGAGATAGCGTTTCTTTCCCAGTCTTAAATGCAGTTGAGTCACATGCAGTTTCTGGTCCTATGAGCAAGAGTTGTTTTCTGGTAAGAAGAGTCACTATTGCGCTCCCATTGTCATACACAGGGCAAATAGCACTGGTGTCTGTTCCCAGCATGTGCAGTGTATTTGCCTGAAGAGGGTATACTGTTCTTGTCAGTTTTCTAAGCTGAATTTAACTAGATATGGCCGTGTGGGTAGGAAGCACACTTCTTTTGTTCTGTGCAAGCTTACTCTTCTGGCCCTATAGGAAACACAGTAGAGTAGAAGAGTGCTCTTTTCTCAAAAGCAGAGTTTGTTTCTTGTAAGGCGAGCTAGCATTTATTTCCCAGTTCTAAATGGAGTTGAATGACATGCATTTTTTGGTCCTATGAGCAAGAGTTGTTTTCTGGTAAGGAATGTCACTATTGTGCTCTCATTGCCATACACAGTGCAAATTGCACTCGCGTCTGTTCCCAGCATGTACAGTGTATTGGACTGAAGAAGAGCTACTTTTCTTCTCAGTTTCCTAAGCAGAGTTGAACTAGATATGGCCCGTGTGTGTAGGAAGTACAGTTCTTTTGTTCTGAGCAAGCTCACTGCTCTGGCCCTATAGGAAACACAGTAGAGTAGAAGAGTGCTCTTTTCTCAAAAGCAGAGTGTGTTTCTTGTAAGGCGAGCTAGCGTTTGTTTCCCTCCCCTAAATGGAGTTGAATCACATGCAGTTTCTGGTCCTAGGAGCAAGAGTTGTTTTCTGGTAAGAAGAGTCACTATTGCGCTACCATTGCCATACACAGTGCAAATAGCACTGGCATCTGTTCCCAGCAAGTACAGTATATTGGACTGAACAGGATATACTATTCTTGTCAGTTTCCTAAGCAGAGTTGAACTGGATATGGTCCCTGTGTGTAGGAAGTACAGTTCTTTTGTTCTGAGCAAGCTGACAGTTCTGGCCATAAAGGAAACACAGTAGAGTAAAAGAGTGCTTTTTTCTCAAAAGCAGAGTGTGTTTCTTGTAAGGTGAGCTAGCGTTTGTTTCCCAGTCCTAAATGGAGTTGAGTTATATGCAGTTTCTGGTCCTATGAGCAAGAGTTGTTTTCTGGTAAGAAGAGTCAATATTGTGCTCCCATTGTCATACACAGGGCAAATAGCACTGGCGTCGGTTCCCATCATGTACTGTGTATTGGACAGAAGAGAATCTACTGTTCTTGTCAGGTTCCTAAGCAGAACTGAACTAGATATGGCCGTGTGTGTAGGAAGTACAGTTCTTTTGTTCTGAGCAAGCTCACTGTTCGGACCCCATAGGAAACAAAATAGAGTAGAAGAGTGCTATTTTCTCAAAAGCACATGTGTGTTTCTCATAAGGCGAGCTAGCATTTGTTTCCCAGTCCTAAATGGAGTTGAATCACATGCGGTTTCAGGTCCTACGAGCAAGAGTAGTTTTCTGGTAAGGAAAGTCACTATTGCGCTCCCATTACCATACAGAGTGCTAATAGTACTTGCGTCTGTTCCCAACAAGTACAGTGTATTGGACTGAAGAGGAGCTACTCTTCTTGTCAGTTTCCTAAGCAGAGTTGAACCAGATATGGCCCGTGTGTGTAGGAAGCACAGGTCTTTTGTTCTGAGTAAGCTCACTGTTCGGACCCCGTAGGAAACACATTTGAGTAGAAGAGTGCACTTTTCTCAAAAACATAGTGTGTTTCTTGTAAGGCGAGCTAGCATTTGTTTCCCAGTTCTAAATGGAGTTTAATCACATGCAGTTTCTGGTCCTATGAGCAAGAGTTGTTTTCTGGTAAGAAGAGACACTATTGCGCTCCCATTGTCATACACAGGGCAAATAGCACAGGCGTCTGTTCCCAGCATGTACAGTGTATTGCACTGAAGAGAATGTACTCTTCTTGTCAGCTTCCTAAGCAGAATTGAACTAGATATGGCCCGTGTGTGTAGGAAGCACAGTTCTTTTGTTCTGAGCAAGCTCACTGTTCTGGCCCTATAGGAAACACAATTGAGTAGAAGAGTGCACTTTTCTCAAAAGCAGAGTGTGTTTCTTATAAGGCGAGCTAGCGTTTGTTTCACAGTCCTAAATGGATTTGAATCACATGCAGTTTTTGGTCCTACCAGCAAGAGTTGTTTTCTGGTAAGGAAAGTCACTATTGCGCTTCCTTTGCCAAACACAGTGCAAATAGCACTCGTGTCTGTTTCCAGCAAGTACAGTGTATTGGACTGAAGAGGAGCTACTGTTCTTGTCAGTTTCCTAAGCAGAGTTGAATTAGATATGGCCCGTGTGTGTAGGAAGCACAGTTCTTTTGTTCTGAGCAAGCTCATTTTTTTGGACCCATAGGAAACACAGTAGAGTAGAAGAGTGCTCTTTTCTCAAAAGCAGAGTGTGTTTCTTGTAAGGCGAGCTAGCGTTTGTTTCCCAGTCCTAATGGAGTTGAATCACATGCAGTTTCTGGTCCTACGATCAAGAGTTGTTTTCTGGTAAGAAGAGTCACTATTGCGCTCCCATTGTCATACACAGGGCAAATACAACTGGTGTCTGTTCCCAGCATGTGCAGTGTATTTGCCTGAAGAGGGTATACTGTTCTTGTCAGTTTGCTAAGCTGAATTGAAGTAGATATGGCCGTGTGTGTAGGAAGCACACTTCTTTTGTTCTGTGCAAGCTTACTGTCCTGGCCCTATAGGAAACACAGTAGAGTAGAAGAGTGCTCTTTTCTCAAAAGCAGAGTGTGTTTCTTGTAAGGCGAGCTAGCTTTTGTTTCCCAGTCCTAAATGGAGTTGAATCACATGCAGTTTTTGTTCCTACCAGCAAGAGTTGTTCTCTAGTAAGGAAAGTAACTATTGTGTTCCCTTTGCCATACAAAGTGCAAATAGCACTCGCTTCTGTTTCCAGCAGGTACAGTGTATTTGGCTGAAGAGGAGCTACTGTTCTTGTCAGTTTCCTAAGCAGAGTTGAACTAGATATGACCCGTGTGTGTAAGAAGCACAGTTCTTTTGTTCTGAGCAAGCTCACTGTTGTGGCCCTATAGGAAACACAGTAGAGTAGAAGAGTGCTCTTTTATCAAAAGCAGTGTGTGTTTCTTTTAAGGCGAGCTAGCGTTTGTTTCCCAGTCCTAAATGGAGTTGAATCACATGCAGTTTCTGGTCCCACGAGCAAGATTTTTTTTCTGGTAAGAAGAGTCACTATTGCGCTCCCATTTCCATACACAGTGCAAATAGCACTCGCGTCTGTTCCCAGCAAGTACAGTGTATTGGACTGAAGAGGAGCTACTGTTCTTGTCAGTTTCCTAAGCAGAGTTGAACTAGATATGGCCCGTGTGTGTAGGAAGAACAGTTCTTTTGTTCTGAGCAAGCTCACTGTTCCAACCCCATAGGAAACACAGTAGAGTAGAAGAGTGCTCTTTTCTCAAAAGCAGAGTGTGTTTCTTGTAAGGTGAGCTAGCGTTTGTTTCCCAGTCCTAAATGGAGTTGAATCACATGCAGTTTCTGGTCCTACGAGCAAGATTTTTTTTCTGGTAATAAGAGTCACTATTGTGCTCCCATTGCCACACAGTGCATATAGCTCTGGCATCTGTTCCCTGCATGTACAGTGTATTGGACTGAAGAGGAGCTACTGTTCTTGTTAGTTTCCTAAGCAGAGTTGAACTAGATATGGCCCCTGTCTGTAGGAAGCACAGTTCTTTTGTTCTGAGCAAGTTCACTGTTCTGGCCCTATAGGAAACACAGTAGAGTAGAAGAGTGCTCTTTTCTCAAAAGCAGAGTGTGTTTCTTGTAAGGCGAGATAGCGTTTCTTTCCCAGTCCTAAATGCAGTTGAGTCACATGCAGTTTCTGGTCCTATGAGCAAGAGTTGTTTTCTGGTAAGAAGAGTCACTATTGCGCTCCCATTGTCATACACAGGGCAAATAGCACTGGTGTCTGTTCCCAGCATGTGCAGTGTATTTGCCTGAAGAGGGTATACTGTTCTTGTCAGTTTTCTAAGCTGAATTTAACTAGATATGGCCGTGTGGGTAGGAAGCACACTTCTTTTGTTCTGTGCAAGCTTACTCTTCTGGCCCTATAGGAAACACAGTAGAGTAGAAGAGTGCTCTTTTCTCAAAAGCAGAGTTTGTTTCTTGTAAGGCGAGCTAGCATTTATTTCCCAGTTCTAAATGGAGTTGAATGACATGCATTTTTTGGTCCTATGAGCAAGAGTTGTTTTCTGGTAAGGAATGTCACTATTGTGCTCTCATTGCCATACACAGTGCAAATTGCACTCGCGTCTGTTCCCAGCATGTACAGTGTATTGGACTGAAGAAGAGCTACTTTTCTTCTCAGTTTCCTAAGCAGAGTTGAACTAGATATGGCCCGTGTGTGTAGGAAGTACAGTTCTTTTGTTCTGAGCAAGCTCACTGCTCTGGCCCTATAGGAAACACAGTAGAGTAGAAGAGTGCTCTTTTCTCAAAAGCAGAGTGTTTTTCTTGTAAGGCGAGCTAGCGTTTGTTTTCCAGTCCTAAATGGAGTTGAATCACATGCAGTTTCTGGTCCTATGAGCAAGAGTTGTTTTCTGGTAAGAAGAGTCACTATTGCGTTCCATTGCCATACACAGTGCAAATAGCACTGGCATCTGTTCCCAGCAAGTACAGTATATTGGACTGAACAGGATCTACTATTCTTGTCAGTTTCCTAAGCAGAGTTGAACTGGATATGGTCCCTGTGTGTAGGAAGCACAGTTCTTTTGTTCTGAGCAAGCTGACGGTTCTGGCCCTGAAGGAAACACAGTAGAGTAAAAGAGTGCTTTTTTCTCAAACGCAGAGTGTGTTTCTTGTAAGGTGAGCAAGCGTTTGTTTCCCAGTCCTAAATGGAGTTGAGTTATATGCAGATTCTGGTCCTATGAGCAAGAGTTGTTTTCTGGTAAGAAGAGTCAATATTGTGCTCCCATTGTCATACACAGGGCAAATAGCACTGGCGTCGGTTCCCAGCATGTACTGTGTATTGGACAGAAGAGAATCTACTGTTCTTGTCAGGTTCCTAAGCAGAATTGAACTAGATATGGCCCTGTGTGTAGGAAGCACAGTTCTTTTGTTCTGAGCAAGCTCACTGTTCGGACCCCATTGGAAACAAAATAGAGTAGAAGAGTGCTATTTTCTCAAAAGCACATGTGTGTTTCTCGTATGGCGAGCTCGCATTTGTTTCCCAGTCCTAAATGGAGTTGAATCACATGCAGTTTCAGGTCCTACGAGCAAGAGTTGTTTTCTGGTAAGGAAAATCACTATTGCGCTCCCATTACCATACAGAGTGCTAATAGTACTTGCGTCTGTTCCCAACAAGTACAGTGTATTGGACTGAAGAGGAGCTACTGTTCTTGTCAGTTTCCTAAGCAGAGTTGAACCAGATATGGCCCGTGTGTGTAGGAAGCACAGGTCTTTTGTTCTGAGTAAGCTCACTGTTTGGACCCCGTAGGAAACACAATTGAGTAGAAGAGTGCACATTCTCAAAAGAATAGTGTGTTTCTTGTAAGGCGAGCTAGCGTTGGTTTCCCAGTCCTAAATGGAGTTGAATCACATGCAGTTTCTGGTCCTATGAGCAACAGTTGTTTTCTGGTAAGAAGTGTCACTATTGCGCTCCCATTGCCATACATAGTGCAAATAGCACTCGCGTCTGTTCCCAGCAAGTACAGTGTATTGGACTGAAGAGGAGCTACTGTTCTTGTCAGTTTCCTAAGCAGAGTTGAACTAGATATGGCCCGTGTGTGTAGGAAGCACAGTTCTTTTGTTCTGAGCAAGCTCACTGTTCGGACACCATAGGAAACACAGTAGAGTAGAAGAGTGCTCTTTTCTCAAAAGCAGAGTGTGTTTCTTGTAAGGCGAGCTAGCGTTTGTTTCCCAGTCCTAAATGGAGTTGAATCACATGCAGTTTCTGGTCTTAGGAGCAAGAGTTTTTTCTGGTAAGAAGAGTCACTATTGCGCTCCCATTGTCCTACACAGTGCAAATAGCACTGGCATCTGTACCCAGCATGTACAGTGTATTGGACTGAAGAGGAGCTTCTGTTCTTGTCAGTTTCGTATGCAGAATTGAACTAGATATGGCCAGTGTGTGTAGGAAGCACATTTCTTTTGTTCTGAGCAAGCTCACTGTTCTGGCCCTATAGGAAACACAGTAGAGTAGAAGAGTGCTCTTTTCTCAAAAGCAGAGTGTGTTTCTTGTAAGGCGTGCTAGCGTTGGTTTCCCAGTCCTAAATGGAGTTGAATCACATGCAGTTTCTGGTCCTATGAGCAAGAGTTGTTTTCTGGTAAGAAGAGTCACTATTGCGCTCCCATTGCCATACATAGTACAAATAACACTCGTGTGTGTTTCCAGCAAGTACAGTGTATTGGTCTGAAGAGGAGCTACTGTTCTTGTCAGTTTCCTAAGCAGAATTGAACTAGATATGGCCCATGTGTGTAAAAAGCACAGTTCTTTTGTTCTGAGCAAGCTCACTGTTCGGACACCATAGGAAACACAGTAGAGTAGAAGAGTGCTCTTTTCTCAAAAGCAGAGTGTTTTTCTTGTAAGGCGAGCTAGCGTTTGTTTCCCAGTCCTAAATGGAGTTGAATCACATGCAGTTTCTGGTCCTAGGAGCAAGAGTTTTTTCTGGTAAGAAGAGTCACTATTGCGCTCCCATTGTCATACACAGTGCAAATAGCACTGGCATCTGTACCCAGCATGTACAGTGTATTAGACTGAAGAGGAGCTTCTGTTCTTGTCAGTTTCGTAAGCAGAATTGAACTAGATATGGCCAGTGTGTGTAGGAAGCAAATTTCTTTTGTTCTGAGCAAGCTCACTGTTCTGGCCCTATAGGAAACACAGTAGAGTAGAAGAGTGCTCTTTTCTCAAAAGCAGAGTGTGTTTCTTGTAAGGCGTGGTAGCGTTGGTTTCCCAGTCCTAAATGGAGTTGAATCACATGCAGTTTCTGGTCCTACGAGCAAGAGTTGTTTTCTGGTAAGAAGAGTCACTATTGAGCTCCCTTTGCCATACATAGTACAAATAACACTCGTGTGTGTTTCCAGAAAGTACAGTGTATTGGTATGAAGAGGAGCTACTGTTCTTGTCAGTTTCCTAAGCCGAGTTGAACTAGATATGGCCCATGTGTGTAAAAAGCACAGTTCTTTTGTTCTGAGCAAGCTCACTGTTCGGACCCCATAGGAAACACAGTAGAGTAGAAGAGTGCTCTTCTCTCAAAAGCCGAGTGTGTTTAGTGTAAGGCGACCTAGCGTTTGCTTCCCAGTCCTAAGTGGAGTTGAATCACATGCAGTTTCTGGTCCTAAGAGCAAGAGTTGTTTTCTGGTAAGAAGAGTCACTATTGCGCTCCCATTGCCATACACAGTGCAAATAGCACTTGCGTCTGCTCCCAGCAAGTACAGTGTATTGGACTGAAGAGGAGCTACTGTTCTCATCAGTTTCCTAAGCAGAGTTGAACTAATATGGCCCATGTGTTTAGGAAGCACAGTTCATTTGTTCTGAGCAAGCTCACTGTTCTGGCCCTATAGGAAACACAGTAGAGTAGAAGAGTACTCTTTTCTCAAAAGCAGAGTGTGTTTCTTGTACGGCGAGCTAGCTTTTATTTCCCAGTCGTAAATGAAGTTGAATCACAAGCAGATTCTGGTCCTACTAGTAGAGTTGTTTTTTGGTAAGAAGAGTCACTATTGCGCTCCCTTTGCCATACACAGTGCAAATATCACTCGCGTCTGTTCCCAGCAAGTACAGTGTATTGGACTTGTCATTTTCCTAAGCAGAGTTGAACTAGATATGGCCCGTCTGTGTAGGAAGCACAGGTCTTTTGTTCTGAGCAAGCTCACTGTTCGGACACCATAGGAAACACAGTAGAGTAGAAGAGTGCTCTTTTCTCAAAAGCAGAGTGTGTTTCTTGTAAGGCGAGCTAATATTTGTTTCCCAGTCCTAAAAGGAGTTGAATGACATGCAGTTTTTGGTTCTACGAGCAAGAGTTGTTTTCTGGTAAGGAAAGTCACTATTGCGCTCCCTTTGCCATACACAGTGCAAATAGCACTGGCGTCTGTTCCCAGCAAGTACAGTGTATTGAACTGAAGAGCAGCTACTCTTCTTGTCAGTTTTCTAAGCAGAGTTGAACGAGATATGGCCCGTGTGTGTAGGAAGCACACTTCTTTGTTCTGAGCAAGCTCACTTTTCGGACTCCATAGGAAACAAAATAGAGTAGAAGAGTGCTCTTTTCTCAAAAGCAGAGTGTGTTTCTTGTAAGGCGAGCTAGCATTTGTTTCCCAGTCCTAAATGGAGTTGAATCACATGCAGTTTCTGGTCTTACGAGCAAGAGTTGTTTTCCGGTAAGAAGAGTCACTATTGTGCTCCCATTGTCATACACAGGGCAAATAGCACTGGTGCCTGTTCCCACCATGTGCAGTGTATTTGACTGAAGAGGGTATACTGTTCTTGTCAGTTTCCTAAGCTGAATTGAACTAGATATGGCCGTGTGTAGGAAGCACACTTCTTTTGTTCTGTGCAAGCTCACTGTTCTGGCCCTATAGGAAACATAGTCGAGTAGAAGAGTGCTCTTTTCTCAAAAGCAGAGTGTGTTTCTGGTAAGGCGAGCTAGCTTTTATTTCCCAGTTCTAAATGGAGTTGAATCACATGCAGTTTTTCGTCCTATGAGCAAGAGTTGTTTTCTGGTAAGGAATGTCACTATTGTGCTCTCATTGCCATAAACAGTACAAATTGCACTTGCGTCTGTTCCCAGCATGTACAGTGTATTGGACTGAAGAAGAGCTACTTTTCTTCTCCGTTTCCTAAGCAGAGTTGAACTAGATATGGCTCGTGTGTGTAGGAAGTACAGTTCTTTGTTCTGAGCAAGCTCACTGTTCTGGCCCTATATGAAACACAGTAGACTAGAAGAGTGCTCTTTTCTCAAAAGCAGAGTGTGTTTCTTGTAAGGCGAGCTAGCGTTTATTTCCCAGACCTAAATGGAGTTGAAATACACATGCAGTTTCTGGTCCTACGAGCAACAGTTGTTTTCTGGTAAGAAGAGTCACTATTGTGCTCCCATTGTCATACACAGGGCAAATAGCACTGGCGTCTGTTCCCAGCATGTACAGTGTATTGGACTGAAGAGGATCTACTGTTCTTGTTAGGTTCCTAAGCAGAATTGAACTAGATATGGCCGTGTGTGTAGGAAGCACAGTTCTTTTGTTGTGAGCAGCTCACCCTTCGGACCCCATAGGAAACACAGTAGAGTAGATGTGTGCCCCATTCTCAAAAGCAGAGTGTGTTTCTTCTAAGGCGAACTAGCGTTTGTTTCCCAGTCCTAAATGGAGTTGAATCACATGCAGTTACTGGTCCTACGAGCAAGAGTTGTTTTCTGATAAGAAGAGTCACTTTTGCTCTCCCATTGCCATACACAGTGCAAATAGCACTTGTGTCTGTTCCCAGCAAGTACAGTGTATTGGACTGAAGAGGAGCTACTGTTCTTGTCAGTTTCCTAAGCAGAGTTGAACTAGATATGGCCCGTGTGTGTAGGAAGCACAGTTCTTTTCTTCTGAGCAAGCTCACTGTTCGGACACCATAGGAAACACAGTAGAGTGGAAGAGTGCTCTTTTCTCAAAAGCAGAGTGTGTTTCTTGTAAGACGAGCTAGCGTTTTTTTCCCAGTCCTGTATTGAGTTGAATCACATGCATTTTCTGGTACTAAGAGCAAGAGTTGTTTTCTGGTAAGAAGAATCACTATTGCGCTCCCATTGTCATACACAGGGCAAATAGCACTGGCGTCTGTTCCTAGCAAGTACAGTGTATTGGACTGAAGAGGAGCTACTGTTCTTGTCAGTTTCTTAAGCAGAGTTGTATCAGATATGGAACGTGTGTGTAGACAGCACAGTTCTTTTGTTATCAGCAAGCTCACTGTTTGGACGCCATAGGAAACACCATAGAGTAGAAGAGTGCCCTTTTATCAAAAGCAGAGTGTGTTTCTTGAAAGGCGAGCTAGAGTTTGTTTCACAGTCCTATATGGAGTTGAATCACATGCAGTTTCTCGTCCTACAAGCAAGAGCTTTTTCTGGTAAGAAGAGTCACTATTGCGCTCCCATTGCCATACACACTGCAAATAGCACTGGCCTCTGTTCCCAGCAAGTACAGCATATTGGACTGAAGAGAATCTACTGTTCTTTTCAGTTTCCTAAGCAGAGTTGAACTAGATATGGCCGTGTGTGTAGGAAGCACAGTTCTTTTGTTCTGAGCAAGCTCACTGTTCGGACCCCATAGGAAACACAGTAGAGTAGAAGAGTGCTCTTTTCTCAAAAGCAGAGTGTGTTTCTTGTAAGGCGAGCTAGCATTTGTTTCCCAGTCCTAAATGGAGTTGAATCACATGCAGTTTCTGGTCATACGAGCAAGAGTTGTTTTCTGGTAAGAAGAGTCACTATTGCGCTCCCATTTTCACACACAGGGCAAATAGCACTGGCGTCTGTTGCCAGCATGTACAGTGTATTGGACTGAAGAGGTTCTACTGTTCTTTTCAGTTTCCTAAGGAGAATTGAACAAGATATGGCCTGTGTGTGTAGGAAGCACAGTTCTTTGTTCTGAGCAAGCTCACTGTTCTGGCCCTATAGGAAACACAGTAGAGTAGAAGAGTGCTCTTTTCTCAAAAGCAGAGTGTGTTTCTTGTAAGGCGAGCTAGCGTTTGTTTCCCAGTCCTAAATGGAGTTGAGTCACATGCAGTTTTTGGTCCTACGAGCAAGAGTAGTTTTCTGGTAAGAAGTGTCACTATTGGGTTCCCATTGCCATACACAGTACAAACAGTACTCGCGTCTGTTCCCAGAAGTACAGTGTATTGAACTGAAAAGGATCTATTGTTCTTGTCAGTTTCCTAAGCAGAATTGAACTAGATATGGCCGTGTATGCAGGAAGCACAGTTCTTTTGTTCTGAGCAAGCTCTCTGTTCTGGCCCTATAGGAAAAACAGTAGAGTAGAAGAGTGCTCTTTTCTCAAAAGTAGACTGTGTTTCCTGTAAGGCGAGCTAGCGTTTGTTTCCCAGTCCTACATGGAGTTGAATTACATGCAGTTTTTGGTCCTACCAGCAAGAGTTGTTTTCTGGTAATGAAAGTCACTATTGTGCTCCCTTTGCCATACACAGTGCAAATAGCACTCGTGTATGTTTCCAGCAAGTACAGTGTATTGGACTGAAGAGGAGCTACTGTTCTTGTCAGTTTCGTAAGCAGAATTGAACTAGATATGGCCCTTGTGTGTAGGAAGCACAGTTCTTTTGTTCTGAGCAAGCTCACTGTTCGGACCCCAGAGGAAACACAGTAGAGTAGAAGAGTGCTCTTTTCTCAAAAGCAGAGTGTGTTTCTTGTAAGGCGAGCTAGCGTTTGTTTCCCAGTCCTAAATGGAGTTGAATCACATGCAGTTTCTGGTCCTACAAGCAAGAGTTGTTTTCTGGTAAGAAGAGTCACTATTGCCCTCCCATTGCCATACACAGTGCAAATAGCACTGGCATCTGTTCCCAGCAAGTACAGTATATTGGACTGAACAGGATATACTATTCTTGTCAGTTTCCTAAGCAGAGTTGAACTGGATATGGTCCCTGTGTGTAGGAAGTACAGTTCTTTTGTTCTGAGCAAGCTGACGGTTCTGGCCATAAAGGAAACACAGTAGAGTAAAAGAGTGCTTTTTTCTCAAAAGCAGAGTGTGTTTCTTGTAAGGTGAGCTAGCGTTTGTTTCCCAGTCCTAAATGGAGTTGAGTTATATGCAGTTTCTGGTCCTATGAGCAAGAGTTGTTTTCTGGTAAGAAGAGTCAATATTGTGCTCCCATTGTCATACACAGGGCAAATAGCACTGGCGTCGGTTCCCAGCATGTACTGTGTATTGGACAGAAGAGAATCTACTGTTCTTGTCAGGTTCCTAAGCAGAACTGAACTAGATATGGCCGTGTGTGTAGGAAGTACAGTTCTTTTGTTCTGTGCAAGCTCACTGTTCGGACCCCATAGGAAACAAAATAGAGTAGAAGAGTGCTATTTTCTCAAAAGCACATGTGTGTTTCTCGTAAGGCGAGCTAGCATTTGTTTCCCAGTCCTAAATGGATTTGAATCACATGCAGTTTTTGGTCCTACCAGCAAGAGATGTTTTCTGGTAAGGAAAGTCACTATTGCGCTTCCTTTGCCAAACACAGTGCAAATAGCACTCGTGTCTGTTTCCAGCAAGTACAGTGTATTGGACTGAAGAGGAGCTACTGTTCTTGTCAGTTTCCTAAGCAGAGTTGAATTAGATATGGCCCGTGTGTATAGGAAGCACAGTTCTTTTGTTCTGAGCAAGCTCATTTTTTCGGACCCATAGGAAACACAGTAGAGTAGAAGAGTGCTCTTTTCTCAAAAGCAGAGTGTGTTTCTTGTAAGGCGAGCTAGCGTTTGTTTCCCAGTCCTAATGGAGTTGAATCACATGCAGTTTCTGGTCCTACGATCAAGAGTTGTTTTCTGGTAAGAAGAGTCACTATTGCGCTCCCATTGTCATACACAGGGCAAATACAACTGGTGTCTGTTCCCAGCATGTGCAGTGTATTTGCCTGAAGAGGGTATACTGTTCTTGTCAGTTTGCTAAGCTGAATTGAAGTAGATATTGCCGTGTGTGTAGGAAGCACACTTCTTTTGTTCTGTGCAAGCTTACTGTCCTGGCCCTATAGGAAACACAGTAGAGTAGAAGAGTGCTCTTTTCTCAAAAGCAGAGTGTGTTTCTTGTAAGGCGAGCTAGCTTTTGTTTCCCAGTCCTAAATGGAGTTGAATCACATGCAGTTTTTGTTCCTACCAGTAAGAGTTGTTCGCTAGTAAGGAAAGTAACTATTGTGTTCCCTTTGCCATACAAAGTGCAAATAGCACTCGCTTCTGTTTCCAGCAGGTACAGTGTATTTGGCTGAAGAGGAGCTACTGTTCTTGTCAGTTTCCTAAGCAGAGTTGAACTAGATATGACCCGTGTGTGTAGGAAGCACAGTTCTTTTGTTCTGAGCAAGCTCACTGTTCTGGCCCTATAGGAAACACAGTAGAGTAGAAGAGTGCTCTTTTATCAAAAGCAGTGTGTGTTTCTTTTAAGGCGAGCTAGCGTTTGTTTCCCAGTCCTAAATGGAGTTGAATCACATGCAGTTTCTGGTCCCACGAGCAAGAGTTTTTTTCTGGTAAGAAGAGTCACTATTGCGCTCCCATTTCCATACACAGTGCAAATAGCACTCGCTTCTGTTCCCAGCAAGTACAGTGTATTGGACTGAAGAGGAGCTACTGTTCTTGTCAGTTACCTAAGCAGAGTTGAACTAGATATGGCCGTGTGTGTAGGAAGCACAGTTCTTTTGTTCTGAGCAAGCTCACTGTTCCAACCACATAGGAAACACAGTAGAGTAGAAGAGTGCTCTTTTCTCAAAAGCAGAGTGTGTTTCTTGTAAGGTGAGCTAGCGTTTGTTTCCCAGTCCTAAATGGAGTTGAATCACATGCAGTTTCTGGTCCTACGAGCAAGATTTTTTTTCTGGTAATAAGAGTCACTATTGCGCTCCCATTGCCATACACAGTGCATATAGCTCTGGCATCTGTTCCCTGCATGTACAGTGTATTGGACTGAAGAGGAGCTACTGTTCTTGTTAGTTTCCTAAGCAGAGTTGAACTAGATATGGCCCCTGTGTGTAGGAAGCACAGTTCTTTTGTTCTGAGCAAGTTCACTGTTCTGGCCCTATAGGAAACACAGTAGAGTAGAAGAGTGCTCTTTTCTCAAAAGCAGAGTGTGTTTCTTGTAAGGCGAGCTAGCGTTTCTTTCCCAGTCCTAAATGCAGTTGAGTCACATGCAGTTTCTGGTCCTATGAGCAAGAGTTGTTTTCTGGTAAGAAGAGTCACTATTGCGCTCCCATTGTCATACACAGGGCAAATAGCACTGGTGTCTGTTCCCAGCATGTGCAGTGTATTTGCCTGAAGAGGGTATACTGTTCTTTTCAGTTTTCTAAGCTGAATTTAACTAGATATGGCCGTGTGGGTAGGAAGCACACTTCTTTTGTTCTGTGCAAGCTTACTGTTCTGGCCCTATAGGAAACACAGTAGAGTAGAAGAGTGCTCTTTTCTCAAAAGCAGAGTTTGTTTCTTGTAAGGCGAGCTAGCATTTATTTCCCAGTTCTAAATGGAGTTGAATGACATGCATTTTTTGGTCCTATGAGCAAGAGTTGTTTTCTGGTAAGGAATGTCACTATTGTGCTCTCATTGCCATACACAGTGCAAATTGCACTCGCGTCTGTTCCCAGCATGTACAGTGTATTGGACTGAAGAAGAGCTACTTTTCTTCTCAGTTTCCTAAGCAGAGTTGAACTAGATATGGCCCATGTGTGTAGGAAGTACAGTTCTTTTGTTCTGAGCAAGCTCACTGTTCTGGCCCTATAGGAAACACAGTAGAGTAGAAGAGTGCTCTTTTCTCAAAAGCAGAGTGTTTTTCTTGTAAGGCGAGCTAGCGTTTGTTTTCCAGTCCTAAATGGAGTTGAATCACATGCAGTTTCTGGTCCTATGAGCAAGAGTTGTTTTCTGGTAAGAAGAGTCACTATTGCGCTCCCATTAGCATACACAGTGCAAATAGCACTGGCATCCGTTCCCAGCAAGTACAGTATATTGGACTGAACAGGATCTACTATTCTTGTCAGTTTCCTAAGCAGAGTTGAACTGGATATGGTCCCTGTGTGTAGGAAGCACAGTTCTTTTGTTCTGAGCAAGCTGACGGTTCTGGCCCTAAAGGAAACACAGTAGAGTAAAAGAGTGCTTTTTTCTCAAACGCAGAGTGTGTTTCTTGTAAGGTGAGCTAGCGTTTGTTTCCCAGTCCTAAATGGAGTTGAGTTATATGCAGATTCTGGTCCTATGAGCAAGAGTTGTTTTCTGGTAAGAAGAGTCAATATTGTGCTCCCATTGTCATACACAGGGCAAATAGCACTGGCGTCGGTTCCCAGCATGTACTGTGTATTGGACAGAAGAGAATCTACTGTTCTTGTCAGGTTCCTAAGCAGAATTGAACTAGATATGGCCGTGTGTGTCGGAAGCACAGTTCTTTTGTTCTGAGCAAGCTCACTGTTCGGACCCCATAGGAAACAAAATAGAGTAGAAGAGTGCTATTTTCTCAAAAGCACATGTGTGTTTCTCGTAAGGCGAGCTCGCATTTGTTTCCCAGTCCTAAATGGAGTTGAATCACATGCAGTTTCAGGTCCTACGAGCAAGAGTTGTTTTCTGGTAAGGAAAGTCACTATTGCGCTCCCATTACCATACAGAGTGCTAATAGTACTTGCGTCTGTTCCCAACAAGTACAGTGTATTGGACTGAAGAGGAGCTACTGTTCTTGTCAGTTTCCTAAGCAGAGTTGAACCAGATATGGCCCGTGTGTGTAGGAAGCACAGGTCTTTTGTTCTGAGTAAGCTCACTGTTCGGACCCCGTAGGAAACACAATTGAGTAGAAGAGTGCACTTTTCTCAAAAGAATAGTGTGTTTCTTGTAAGGCCAGCTAGCGTTTGTTTCCCAGTCCTAAATGGAGTTGAATCACATGCAGTTTCTGGTCCTATGAGCAAGAGTTGTTTTCTGGTAAGAAGAGTCACTATTGAGCTCCCATTGCCATACATAGTGCAAATAGCACTCGCGTCTGTTCCCAGCAAGTATAGTGTATTGGACTGAAGAGGAGCTACTGTTCTCGTCAGTTTCCTAAGCAGAGTTGAACTAGATATGGCCCGTGTGTGTAGGAAGCACAGTTCTTTTGTTCTGAGCAAGCTCACTGTTCGGACCCCATAGGAAACACAGTAGAGTAGAAGAGTGCTCTTTTCTCAAAAGCAGAGTGTGTTTCTTGTAAGGCGAGCTAGCGTTTGTTTCCCAGTCCTAAATGGAGTTGAATCACATGCAGTTTCTGGTCCTAGGAGCAAGAGTTTTTTCTGGTAAGAAGAGTCACTATTGCGCTCCCATTGTCATACACAGTGCAAATAGCACTGGCATCTGTACCCAGCATGTACAGTGTATTGGACTGAAGAGGAGCTTCTGTTCTTGTCAGTTTCGTAAGCAGAATTGAACTAGATATGGCCAGTGTGTGTAGGAAGCAAATTTCTTTTGTTCTGAGCAAGCCCACTGTTCTGGCCCTATAGGAAACACAGTAGAGTAGAAGAGTGCTCTTTTCTCAAAAGCAGAGTGTGTTTCTTGTAAGGCGTGCTAGCGTTGGTTTCCCAGTCGTAAATGGAGTTGAATCACATGCAGTTTCTGGTCCTACGAGCAAGAGTTGTTTTCTGGTAAGAAGAGTCACTATTGCGCTCCCATTGCCATACATAGTACAAATAACACTCGTGTGTGTTTCCAGCAAGTACAGTGTATTGGTCTGAAGAGGAGCTACTGTTCTTGTCAGTTTTCTAAGCAGAGTTGAACTAGATATGGCCCATGTGTGTAAAAAGCACAGTTCTTTTGTTCTGAGCAAGCTCACTGTTCGGACACCATAGGAAACACAGTAGAGTAGAAGAGTGCTCTTTTCTCAAAAGCAGAGTGTTTTTCTTGTAAGGCGAGCTAGCGTTTGTTTCCCAGTCCTAAATGGAGTTGAATCACATGCAGTTTCTGGTCCTACGATCAAGAGTTGTTTTCTGGTAAGAAGAGTCACTATTGAGCTCCCATTGTCATACACAGGGCAAATAGCGCTGGCTTCTTTTCCCAGCATGTACAGTGTATTGCACTGAATAGGATCTACTGTTCTTGTCAGGTTCCTAAGCAGAGTTGAACTAGATATGGCCGTGTGTGTAGGAAGCACAGTTCTTTTGTTCTAGCAAGCTCACTGTTCGGAACCCATAGGAAACACAGTAGAGTAAAAGAGTGCTCTTTTCTCAAAAGCAGAGTGTGTTTCTTGTAAGGCGAGCTAGCGTTTGTTTCCCAATCCTAAATGGAGTTGAATCACATGCAGTTTCTGGTCCTATTAGCAAGAGTTGTTTTGTGGTAAGAAGAGTCACTATTGTGCTCCCATTGCTGTACACAGTGCAAATAGCACTCACGTCTGTTCCCAAAAAGTACAGTGTATTGGACTGAAGAGGATCTACTGTTCTCGTCAGTTTCCTAATCAGAGTTGAACTAGATGTGGCCCGTGTGTGTAGGAAGCACAGTTCTTTTGTTCTGAGCAAGCTCACTGTTTGGACCCCATAGGAAACACAGTAGAGTAGAAGAGTGCTCTTTTCTCAAAAGCAGAGTGTGTTTCTTGTAAGGCGAGCTAGCGTTTGTTTCCCACTCCTATATGGAGTTGAATCACATGCAGTTTCTGGTATTAAGAGCAAGAGTTGTTTTCTGGTAAGAAAAGTCACTATTGCGCTCCCATTGTCATACACAGGGGAAATAGCACTGGCCTCTATTCCTAGCAAGTACAGTGTATTGGACTGAAGAGGAACTACTGGTCTTGTCAGTTTCCTAAGCAGAGTTGAACTAGATATGGCCCGTGTGTGTAGGAAGCACAGTTCTTTTGTTCTGAGCAAGCTCACTGTTTGGAGCCCATAGGAAACACCGTAGAGTAGAAGAGTGCCCTTTTATCAAAAGCAGAGTGTGTTTCTTGAAAGGCGAGCTAGAGTTTTTTTCCCAGTCAGAAATGTAGTTGAATCCCATGCAGTTTCTGGTCCTACATGCAAGAGCTTTTTCTGGTAAGAAGAGTCACTATTGCGCTCCCATTGCCATACACACTGCAAATAGCACTGGCGTCTATTCCCAGCAAGTACAGCATATTGGACTGAAGAGGATCTACTGGTCTTGTCAGTTTCCTAAGCAGAGTTGAACTAGATATGGCCCGTGTGTGTAGGAAGCACATTTCTTTTGTTCTGAGCAAGCTCACTGTTCTGGCCCTATAGGAAACACAGTAGAGTAGAAGAGTGCTCTTTTCTCAAAAGCAGAGTGTGTTTCTTGTAGGCGTGCTAGCATTGGTTTCCCAGTCCTAAATGGAGTTGAATCACATGCAGTTTCTGGTCCTACGAGCAAGAGTTGTTTTCTGGTAAGAAGAGTCACTATTGCGCTCCCATTGCCATACATAGTACAAATAACACTCGTGTGTGTTTCCAGCAAGTACAGTGTATTGGTCTGAAGAGGAGCTACTGTTCTTGTCAGTTTCCTAAGCAGAGTTGAACTAGATATGGCCCATGTGTGTAAAAAGCACAGTTCTTTTGTTCTGAGCAAGCTCACTGTTCGGACCCCATAGGAAACACAGTAGAGTAGAAGAGTGCTCTTCTCTCAAAAGCCGAGTGTGTTTAGTGTAAGGCAACCTAGCGTTTGCTTCCCAGTCCTAAGTGGAGTTGAATCACATGCAGTTTCTGGTCCTAAGAGCAAGAGTTTTTTTCTGGTAAGAAGAGTCACTATTGCGCTCCCATTGCCATACACAGTGCAAATAGCACTCGCGTCTGCTCCCAGCAAGTACAGTGTATTGGATTGAAGAGGAGCTACTGTTCTTGTCAGTTTCCTAAGCAGAGTTGAACTAGATATGGCCCGTGTGTGTAGGAAGCACATTTCATTTGTTCTGAGCAAGCTCACTGTTTGGACCCCATAGCAAACACAGTAGAGTAGAAGAGTACTCTTTTCTCAAAAGCAGAGTGTGTCTTGTACGGTGAGGTAGCTTTTATTTACCATTCGTAAATTAGGTTAAATCACAAGCAGATTCTGGTCCTACTAGTAGAGTTGTTTTTTGGTAAGAAGAGTCACTATTGCGCTCCCTTTGCCATACACAGTGCAAATAGCACTCGCGTCTGTTCTCAGCAAGTACAGTGTATTGGACTTGTCATTTTCCTAAGCAGAGTTGAACTAGATATGGCCCGTGTTTGTAGGAAGCACAGTTCTTTTGTTCTGAGCAAGCTCACTGTTCGGACACCATAGGAAACACAGTAGAGTAGAAGAGTGCTCATTTCTCAAAAGCAGAGTGTGTTTCTTGTAAGGCGAGCTAATATTTGTTTCCCAGTCCTAAAAGGAGTTGAATGACATGCAGTTTTTGGTTCTACGAGCAAGAGTTGTTTTCTGGTAAGAAGAGTCACTATTGTGCTCCCATTGCCATACACAGTGCAAATAGCACTCGATTCTGTTCCCAGCAAATACAGTGTATTGGACTGAAGAGGAGCTACTGTTCTTGTCAGTTTCCTAGTCAGAGTTGAACTAGATATGGCCCGTGTGTGTAGGAAGCACAGTTCTTTTGTTCTGAGAAACCTCACTTTTTGGACCCCATAGGAAACACAGTAGAGTAGCAGAGTGCTCTTTTCTCAAAAGCAGAGTGTGTTTCTTGTAAGGCGAGCTGGCATTTGTTTCCCAGTCCTAAATGGAGTTGAATCACATGCAGTTTCTGGTCCTACAAGCAAGAGTTGTTTTCTGGTAAGAAGAGTCACTATTGCCCTCCCATTGCCATACACAGTGCAAATAGCACTGGCATCTGTTCCCAGCAAGTACAGTATATTGGACTGAACAGGATATACTATTCTTGTCAGTTACCTAAGCAGAGTTGAACTGGTTATGGTCCCTGTGTGTAGGAAGCACAGTTCTTTTTTTCTGAGCAAGCTGATGGTTCTGGCCCTAAAGGAAACACAGTAGAGTAAAAGAGTGCTTTTTTCTCAAAAGCAGAGTGTGTTTCTTGTAAGGTGAGCTAGCGTTTGTTTCCCAGTCCTAAATGGAGTTGAGTTATATGCAGTTTCTGGTCCTATGAGCAAGAGTTCTTTTCTGGTAAGAAGAGTCAATATTGTGCTCCCATTGTCATACACAGGGCAAATAGCACTGGTGTCGGTTCCCAGCATGTACTGTGTATTGGACAGAAGAGAATCTACTGTTCTTGTCAGGTTCCTAAGCAGAACTGAACTAGATATGGCCGTGTGTGTAGGAAGCACAGTTCTTTTGTTCTGAGCAAGCTCACTGTTCGGACTCCATAGGAAACAAAATAGAGTAGAAGAGTGCTATTTTCTCAAAAGCACATGTGTGTTTCTCGTAAGGCGAGCTAGCATTTGTTTCCCAGTCCTAAATGGAGTTGAATCACATGCGGTTTCAGGTCCTACAAGCAAGAGTTGTTTTCTGGTAAGGAAAATCACTATTGCGCTCCCATTACCATACAGAGTGCTAATAGTACTTGCGTCTGTTCCCAACAAGTACAGTGTATTGGACTGAAGAGGAGCTACTGTTCTTGTCAGTTTCCTAAGCAGAGTTGAACCAGATATGGCCCGTGTGTAGGAAGCACAGTTCTTTTGTTCTGAGCAAGCTCACTGTTCTGGCCCTATAGGAAACACAATTGAGTAGAAGAGTGCACTTTTCTCAAAAGCAGAGTGTGTTTCTTATAAGGCGAGCTAGCGTTTGTTTCCCAGTCCTAAATGGATTTGAATCACATGCAGTTTTTGGTCCTACCAGCAAGAGTTGTTTTCTGGTAAGGAAAGTCACTATTGCGCTTCCTTTTCCAAACACAGTGCAAATAGCACTCGTGCCTGTTTCCAGCAAGTACAGTGTATTGGACTGAAGAGGAGCTACTGTTCTTGTCAGTTTCCTAAGCAGAGTTGAATTAGATATGGCCCGTGTGTGTAGGAAGCACAGTTCTTTTGTTCTGAGCAAGCTCAGTTTTTCGGACCCATAGGAAACACAGTAGAGTAGAAGAGTGCTCTTTTCTCAAAAGCAGAGTGTGTTTCTTGTAAGGCGAGCTAGCGTTTGTTTCCCAGTCCTAATGGAGTTGAATCACATGCAGTTTCTGGTCCTACGATCAAGAGTTGTTTTCTGGTAAGAAGAGTCACTATTGCGCTCCCATTGTCATACACAGGGCAAATACAACTGGTGTCTGTTCCCAGCATGTGCAGTGTATTTGCCTGAAGAGGGTATACTGTTCTTGTCAGTTTGCTAAGCTGAATTGAAGTAGATATGGCCGTGTGTGTAGGAAGCACACTTCTTTTGTTCTGTGCAAGCTTACTGTCCTGGCCCTATAGGAAACACAGTAGAGTAGAAGAGTGCTCTTTTCTCAAAAGCAGAGTGTGTTTCTTGTAAGGCGAGCTAGCTTTTGTTTCCCAGTCCTAAATGGAGTTGAATCACATGCAGTTTTGGTTCCTACCAGCAAGAGTTGTTCGCTAGTAAGGAAAGTAACTATTGTGTTCCCTTTGCCATACAAAGTGCAAATAGCACTCGCGTCTGTTTCCAGCAGGTACAGTGTATTTGGCTGAAGAGGAGCTACTGTTCTTGTCAGTTTCCTAAGCAGAGTTGAACTAGATATGACCCGTGTGTGTAGGAAGCACAGTTCTTTTGTTCTGAGCAAGCTCACTGTTCTGGCCCTATAGGAAACACAGTAGAGTAGAAGAGTGCTCTTTTATCAAAAGCAGTGTGTGTTTCTTGTAAGGCAAGCTAGCGTTTGTTTCCCAGTCCTAAAAGGAGTTGAATCACATGCAGTTTCTGGTCCCACGAGCAAGAGTTTTTTTCTGGTAAGAAGAGTCACTATTGCGCTCCCATTTCCATACACAGTGCAAATAGCACTCGCGTCTGTTCCCAGCAAGTACAGTGTATTGGACTGAAGAGGAGCTACTGTTCTTGTCAGTTTCCTAAGCAGAGTTGAACTAGATATGGCCCGTGTGTGTAGGAAGCACAGTTCTTTTGTTCTGAGCAAGCTCACTGTTCCAACCCCATAGGAAACACAGTAGAGTAGAAGAGTGCTCTTTTCTCAAAAGCAGAGTGTGTTTCTTGTAAGGCGAGCTAGCGTTTGTTTCCCAGTCCTAAATGGAGTTGAATCACATGCAGTTTCTGGTCCTACGAGCAAGATTTTTTTTTTGGTAATAAGAGTCACTATTGCGCTCCCATTGCCATACACAGTGCATATAGCTCTAGCATCTGTTCCCTGCATGTACAGTGTATTGGACTGAAGAGGAGCTACTGTTCTTGTTAGTTTCCTAAGCAGAGTTGAACTAGATATGGCCCCTGTGTGTAGGAAGCACAGTTCTTTTGTTCTGAGCAAGTTCACTGTTCTGGCCCTATAGGAAACACAGTAGAGTAGAAGAGTGCTCTTTTCTCAAAAGCAGAGTGTTTTTCTTGTAAGGCGAGCTAGCGTTTCTTTCCCAGTCCTAAATGCAGTTGAGTCACATGCAATTTCTGGTCCTATGAGCAAGAGTTGTTTTCTGGTAAGAAGAGTCACTATTGCGCTCCCATTGTCATTCACAGGGCAAATAGCACTGGTGTCTGTTCCCAGCATGTGCAGTGTATTTGCCTGAAGAGGGTATACTGTTCTTGTCAGTTTCCTAAGCTGAATTTAACTAGATTTGGCCGTGTGGGTAGGAAGCACACTTCTTTTGTTCTGTGCAAGCTTACTGTTCTGGCCCTATAGGAAACACAGTAGAGTAGAAGAGTGCTCTTTTCTCAAAAGCAGAGTTTGTTTCATGTAAGGCGAGCTAGCATTTATTTCCCAGTTCTAAATGGAGTTGAATGACATGCATTTTTTGGTCCTATGAGCAAGAGTTGTTTTCTGGTAAGGAATGTCACTATTGTGCTCTCATTGCCATACACAGTGCAAATTGCACTCGCGTCTGTTCCCAGCATGTACAGTGTATTGGACTGAAGAAGAGCTACTTTTCTTCTCAGTTTCCTAAGCAGAGTTGAACTAGATATGGCCCGTGTGTGTAGGAAGTACAGTTCTTTTGTTCTGAGCAAGCTCACTCTTCTGGCCCTATAGGAAACACAGTAGAGTAGAAGAGTGCTCTTTTTTCAAAAGCAGAGTGTTTTTCTTGTAAGGCGAGCTAGCGTTTGTTTTCCAATCCTAAATGGAGTTGAATCACATGCAGTTTCTGGTCCTATGAGCAAGAGTTGTTTTCTGGTAAGAAGAGTCACTATTGCGCTCCCATTAGCATACACAGTGCAAATAGCACTGGCATCTGTTCCCAGCAAGTACAGTATATTGGACTGAACAGGATCTACTATTCTTGTCAGTTTCCTAAGCAGAGTTGAACTGGATATGGTCCCTGTGTGTAGGAAGCACAGTTCTTTTGTTCTGAGCAAGCTGACGGTTCTGGCCCAAAAGGAAACACAGTAGAGTAAAAGGGTGCTTTTTTCTCAAACGCAGAGTGTGTTTCTTGTAAGGTGAGCTAGCGTTTGTTTCCCAGTCCTAAATGGAGTTGAGTTATATGCAGATTCTGGTCCTATGAGCAAGAGTTGTTTTCTGGTAAGAAGAGTAAATATTGTGCTCCCATTGTCATACACAGGGCAAATAGCACTGGCGTCGGTTCCCAGCATGTACTGTGTATTGGACAGAAGAGAATCTACTGTTCTTGTCAGGTTCCTAAGCAGAATTGAACTAGATATGGCCGTGTGTGTAGGAAGCACAGTTCTTTTGTTCTGAGCAAGCTCACTGTTCGGACCCCATAGGAAACAAAATAGAGTAGAAGAGTGCTATTTTCTCAAAAGCACATGTGTGTTTCTCGTAAGGCGAGCTCGCATTTGTTTCCCAGTCCTAAATGGAGTTGAATCACATGCAGTTTCAGGTCCTACGAGCAAGAGTTGTTTTCTGGTAAGGAAAGTCACTATTGCGCTCCCATTACCATACAGAGTGCTAATAGTACTTGCGTCTGTTCCCAACAAGTACAGTGTATTGGACTGAAGAGGAGCTACTGTTCTTGTCAGTTTCCTAAGCAGAGTTGAACCAGATATGGCCCGTGTGTGTAGGAAGCACAGGTCTTTTGTTCTGAGTAAGCTCACTGTTCGGACCCCGTAGGAAACACAATTGAGTAGAAGAGTGCACTTTTCTCAAAAGAATAGTGTGTTTCTTGTAAGGCGAGCTAGCGTTTGTTTCCCAGTCCTAAATGGAGTTGAATCACATGCAGTTTCTGGTCCTATGAGCAAGAGTTGTTTTCTGGTAAGAAGAGTCACTATTGCGCTCCCATTGCCATACATAGTGCAAATAGCACTCGCGTCTGTTCCCAGCAAGTATAGTGTATTGGACTGAAGAGGAGCTACTGTTCTTGTCAGTTTCCTAAGCAGAGTTGAACTAGATATGGCCCGTGTGTGTAGGAAGCACAGTTCTTTTGTTCTGAGCAAGCTCACTGTTCGGACCCCATAGGAAACACAGTAGAGTAGAAGAGTGCTCTTTTCTCAAAAGCAGAGTGTGTTTCTTGTAAGGCGAGCTAGCGTTTGTTTCCCAGTCCTAAATGGAGTTGAATCACATGCAGTTTCTGGTCCTAGGAGCAAGAGTTTTTTCTGGTAAGAAGAGTCACTATTGCGCTCCCATTGTCATACACAGTGCAAATAGCACTGGCATCTGTACCCAGCATGTACAGTGTATTGGACTGAAGAGGAGCTTCTGTTCTTGTCAGTTTCGTAAGCAGAATTGAACTAGATATGGCCAGTGTGTGTAGGAAGCAAATTTCTTTTGTTCTGAGCAAGCTCACTGTTCTGGCCCTATAGGAAACACAGTAGAGTAGAAGAGTGCTCTTTTCTCAAAAGCAGAGTGTATTTCTTGTAAGGCGTGCTAGCGTTGGTTTCCCAGTCGTAAATGGAGTTGAATCACATGCAGTTTCTGGTCCTACGAGCAAGAGTTGTTTTCTGGTAAGAAGAGTCACTATTGCGCTCCCATTGCCATACATAGTACAAATAACACTCGTGTGTGTTTCCAGCAAGTACTGTGTATTGGTCTGAAGAGGAGCTACTGTTCTTGTCAGTTTCCTAAGCAGAGTTGAACTAGATATGGCCCATGTGTGTAAAAAGCACAGTTCTTTTGTTCTGAGCAAGCTCACTGTTCGGACACCATAGGAAACACAGTAGAGTAGAAGAGTGCTCTTTTCTCAAAAGCAGAGTGTTTTTCTTGTAAGGCGAGCTAGCGTTTGTTCCCAGTCCTAAATGGAGTTGAATCACATGCAGTTTCTGGTCCTACGATCAAGAGTTGTTTTCTGGTAAGAAGAGTCACTATTGCGCTCCCATTGTCATACACAGGGCAAATACAACTGGTGTCTGTTCCCAGCATGTGCAGTGTATTTGCCTGAAGAGGGTATACTGTTCTTGTAAGTTTGCTAAGATGAATTGAAGTAGATATGACCGTGTGTGTAGGAAGCACACTTCTTTTGTTCTGTGCAAGCTTACTGTCCTGGCCCTATAGGAAACACAGTAGAGTAGAAGAGTGCTCTTTTCTCAAAAGCAGAGTGTGTTTCTTGTAAGGCGAGCTAGCTTTTGTTTCCCAGTCCTAAATGGAGTTGAATCACATGCAGTTTTGGTTCCTACCAGCAAGAGTTGTTCGCTAGTAAGGAAAGTAACTATTGTGTTCCCTTTGCCATACAAAGTGCAAATAGCACTCGCGTCTGTTTCCAGCAGGTACAGTGTATTTGGCTGAAGAGGAGCTACTGTTCTTGTCAGTTTCCTAAGCAGAGTTGAACTAGATATGACCCGTGTGTGTAGGAAGCACAGTTCTTTTGTTCTGAGCAAGCTCACTGTTCTGGCCCTATAGGAAACACAGTAGAGTAGAAGAGTGCTCTTTTATCAAAAGCAGTGTGTGTTTCTTGTAAGGCAAGCTAGCGTTTGTTTCCCAGTCCTAAATGGAGTTGAATCACATGCAGTTTCTGGTCCCACGAGCAAGAGATTTTTTTCTGGTAAGAAGAGTCACTATTGCGCTCCCATTTCCATACACAGTGCAAATAGCACTCGCTTCTGTTCCCAGCAAGTACAGTGTATTGGACTGAAGAGGAGCTACTGTTCTTGTCAGTTTCCTAAGCAGAGTTGAACTAGATATGGCCCGTGTGTGTAGGAAGCACAGTTCTTTTGTTCTGAGCAAGCTCACTGTTCCAACCCCATAGGAAACACACTAGAGTAGAAGAGTGCTCTTTTCTCAAAAGCAGAGTGTGTTTCTTGTAAGGTGAGCTAGCGTTTGGTTCCCAGTCCTAAATGGAGTTGAATCACATGCAGTTTCTGGTCCTATGAGCAAGATTTTTTTTCTGGTAATAAGAGTCACTGTTGAGCTCCCATTGCCATACACAGTGCATATAGCTCTAGCATCTGTTCCCTGCATGTACAGTGTATTGGACTGAAGAGGAGCTACTGTTCTTGTTAGTTTCCTAAGCAGAGTTGAACTAGATATGGCCCCTGTGTGTAGGAAGCACAGTTCTTTTGTTCTGAGCAAGTTCACTGTTCTGGCCCTATAGGAAACACAGTAGAGTAGAAGAGTGCTCTTTTCTCAAAAGCAGAGTGTGTTTCTTGTAAGGCGAGCTAGCGTTTGTTTTCCAGTCCTAAATGGAGTTGAATCACATGCAGTTTCTGGTCCTATGAGCAAGAGTTGTTTTCTGGTAAGAAGAGTCACTATTGCGCTCCCATTAGCATACACAGTGCAAATAGCACTGGCATCTGTTCCCAGCAAGTACATTATATTGGACTGAACAGGATCTACTATTCTTGTCAGTTTCCTAAGCAGAGTTGAACTGGATATGGTCCCTGTGTGTAGGAAGCACAGTTCTTTTGTTCTGAGCAAGCTGACGGTTCTGGCCCTAAAGGAAACACAGAAGAGTAAAAGGGTGCTTTTTTCTCAAACGCAGAGTGTGTTTCTTGTAAGGTGAGCTAGCGTTTGTTTCCCAGTCCTAAATGGAGTTGAGTTATATGCAGATTCTGGTCCTATGAGCAAGAGTTGTTTTCTGGTAAGAAGAGTCAATATTGTGCTCCCATTGTCATACACAGGGCAAATAGCACTGGCGTCGGTTCCCAGCATGTACTGTGTATTGGACAGAAGAGAATCTACTGTTCTTGTCAGGTTCCTAAGCAGAATTGAACTAGATATGGCCCTGTGTGTAGGAAGCACAGTTCTTTTGTTCTGAGCAAGCTCACTGTTCGGACCCCATAGGAAACAAAATAGAGTAGAAGAGTGCTATTTTCTCAAAAGCACATGTGTGTTTCTCGTAAGGCGAGCTCGCATTTGTTTCCCAGTCCTAAATGGAGTTGAATCACATGCAGTTTCAGGTCCTACGAGCAAGAGTTGTTTTCTGGTAAGGAAAGTCACTATTGCGCTCCCATTACCATACAGAGTGCTAATAGTACTTGCGTCTGTTCCCAACAAGTACAGTGTATTGGACTGAAGAGGAGCTACTGTTCTTGTCAGTTTCCTAAGCAGAGTTGAACCAGATATGGCCCGTGTGTGTAGGAAGCACAGGTCTTTTGTTCTGAGTAAGCTCACTGTTCGGACCCCGTAGGAAACACAATTGAGTAGAAGAGTGCACTTTTCTCAAAAGAATAGTGTGTTTCTTGTAAGGCGAGCTAGCGTTTGTTTCCCAGTCCTAAATGGAGTTGAATCACATGCAGTTTCTGGTCCTATGAGCAAGAGTTGTTTTCTGGTAAGAAGAGTCACTATTGCGCTCCCATTGCCATACATAGTGCAAATAGCACTCGCGTCTGTTCCCAGCAAGTATAGTGTATTGGACTGAAGAGGAGCTACTGTTCTTGTCAGTTTCCTAAGCAGAGTTGAACTAGATATGGCCCGTGTGTGTAGGAAGCACAGTTCTTTTGTTCTGAGCAAGCTCACTGTTCGGACCCCATAGGAAACACAGTAGAGTAGAAGAGTGCTCTTTTCTCAAAAGCAGAGTGTGTTTCTTGTAAGGCGAGCTAGTGTTTGTTTCCCAGTCCTAAATGGAGTTGAATCACATGCAGTTTCTGGTCCTAGGAGCAAGAGTTTTTTCTGGTAAGAAGAGTCACTATTGCGCTCCCATTGTCATACACAGTGCAAATAGCACTGGCATCTGTACCCAGCATGTACAGTGTATTGGACTGAAGAGGAGCTTCTGTTCTTGTCAGTTTCGCAAGCAGAATTGAACTAGATATGGCCAGTGTGTGTAGGAAGCAAATTTCTTTTGTTCTGAGCAAGCTCACTGTTCTGGCCCTATAGGAAACACAGTAGAGTAGAAGAGTGCTCTTTTCTCAAAAGCAGAGTGTATTTCTTGTAAGGCGTGCTAGCGTTGGTTTCCCAGTCGTAAATGGAGTTGAATCACATGCAGTTTCTGGTCCTACGAGCAAGAGTTGTTTTCTGGTAAGAAGAGTCACTATTGCGCTCCCATTGCCATACATAGTACAAATAACACTCGTGTGTGTTTCCAGCAAGTACTGTGTATTGGTCTGAAGAGGAGCTACTGTTCTTGTCAGTTTCCTAAGCAGAGTTGAACTAGATATGGCCCATGTGTGTAAAAAGCACAGTTCTTTTGTTCTGAGCAAGCTCACTGTTCGGACACCATAGGAAACACAGTAGAGTAGAAGAGTGCTCTTTTCTCAAAAGCAGAGTGTTTTTCTTGTAAGGCGAGCTAGCGTTTGTTCCCAGTCCTAAATGGAGTTGAATCACATGCAGTTTCTGGTCCTACGATCAAGAGTTGTTTTCTGGTAAGAAGAGTCACTATTGCGCTCCCATTGTCATACACAGGGCAAATACAACTGGTGTCTGTTAACAGCATGTGCAGTGTATTTGCCTGAAGAGGGTATACTGTTCTTGTAAGTTTGCTAAGATGAATTGAAGTAGATATGACCGTGTGTGTAGGAAGCACACTTCTTTTGTTCTGTGCAAGCTTACTGTCCTGGCCCTATAGGAAACACAGTAGAGTAGAAGAGTGCTCTTTTCTCAAAAGCAGAGTGTGTTTCTTGTAAGGCGAGCTAGCTTTTGTTTCCCAGTCCTAAATGGAGTTGAATCACATGCAGTTTTGGTTCCTACCAGCAAGAGTTGTTCGCTAGTAAGGAAAGTAACTATTGTGTTCCCTTTGCCATACAAAGTGCAAATAGCACTCGCGTCTGTTTCCAGCAGGTACAGTGTATTTGGCTGAAGAGGAGCTACTGTTCTTGTCAGTTTCCTAAGCAGAGTTGAACTAGATATGACCCGTGTGTGTAGGAAGCACAGTTCTTTTGTTCTGAGCAAGCTCACTGTTCTGGCCCTATAGGAAACACAGTAGAGTAGAAGAGTGCTCTTTTATCAAAAGCACTGTGTGTTTCTTGTATGGCAAGCTAGCGTTTGTTTCCCAGTCCTAAATGGAGTTGAATCACATGCAGTTTCTGGTCCCACGAGCAAGAGATTTTTTTCTGGTACGAAGAGTCACTATTGCGCTCCCATTTCCATACACAGTGCAAATAGCACTCGCTTCTGTTCCCAGCAAGTACAGTGTATTGGACTGAAGAGGAGCTACTGTTCTTGTCAGTTTCCTAAGCAGAGTTGAACTAGATATGGCCCGTGTGTGTAGGAAGCACAGTTCTTTTGTTCTGAGCAAGCTCACTGTTCCAACCCCATAGGAAACACAGTAGAGTAGAAGAGTGCTCTTTTCTCAAAAGCAGAGTGTGTTTCTTGTAAGGTGAGCTAGCGTTTGTTTCCCAGTCCTAAATGGAGTTGAATCACATGCAGTTTCTGGTCCTACGAGCAAGATTTTTTTTCTGGTAATAAGAGTCACTGTTGCGCTCCCATTGCCATACACAGTGCATATAGCTCTAGCATCTGTTCCCTGCATGTACAGTGTATTGGACTGAAGAGGAGTTACTGTTCTTGTTAGTTTCCTAAGCAGAGTTGAACTAGATATGGCCCCTGTGTGTAGGAAGCACAGTTCTTTTGTTCTGAGCAAGTTCACTGTTCTGGCCCTATAGGAAACACAGTAGAGTAGAAGACTGCTCTTTTCTCAAAAGCAGAGTGTGTTTCTTGTAAGGCAAGCTAGCGTTTCTTTCCCAGTCCTAAATGCAGTTGAGTCACATGCAATTTCTGGTCCTATGAGCAAGAGTTGTTTTCTGGTAAGAAGAGTCACTATTGCGCTCCCATTGTCATTCACAGGGCAAATAGCACTGGTGTCTGTTCCCAGCATGTGCAGTGTATTTGCCTGAAGAGGGTATACTGTTCTTGTCAGTTTCCTAAGCTGAATTTAACTAGATATGGCCGTGTGGGTAGGAAGCACACTTCTTTTGTTCTGTGCAAGCTTACTGTTCTGGCCCTATAGGAAACACAGTAGAGTAGAAGAGTGCTCTTTTCTCAAAAGCAGAGTTTGTTTCTTGTAAGGCGAGCTAGCATTTATTTCCCAGTTCTAAATGGAGTTGAATGACATGCATTTTTTGGTCCTATGAGCAAGAGTTGTTTTCTGGTAAGGAATGTCACTATTGTGCTCTCATTGCCATACACAGTGCAAATTGCACTCGCGTCTGTTCCCAGCATGTACAGTGTATTGGACTGAAGAAGAGCTACTTTTCTTCTCAGTTTCCTAAGCAGAGTTGAACTAGATATGGCCCGTGTGTGTAGGAAGTACAGTTCTTTTGTTCTGAGCAAGCTCACTGTTCTGGCCCTATAGGAAACACAGTAGAGTAGAAGAGTGCTCTTTTCTCAAAAGCAGAGTGTTTTTCTTGTAAGGCGAGCTAGCGTTTGTTTTCCAGTCCTAAATGGAGTTGAATCACATGCAGTTTCTGGTCCTATGAGCAAGAGTTGTTTTCTGGTAAGAAGAGTCACTATTGCGCTCCCATTGGCATACACAGTGCAAATAGCACTGGCATCTGTTCCCAGCAAGTACAGTATATTGGACTGAACAGGATCTACTATTCTTGTCAGTTTCCTAAGCAGAGTTGAACTGGATATGGTCCCTGTGTGTAGGAAGCACAGTTCTTTTGTTCTGAGCAAGCTGACGGTTCTGGCCCTAAAGGAAACACAGTAGAGTAAAAGAGTGCTTTTTTCTCAAACGCAGAGTGTGTTTCTTGTAAGGTGAGCTAGCGTTTGTTTCCCAGTCCTAAATGGAGTTGAGTTACATGCAGATTCTGGTCCTATGAGCAAGAGTTGTTTTCTGGTAAGAAGAGTCAATATTGTGCTCCCATTGTCATACACAGGGCAAATAGCACTGGCGTCGTTTCCCAGCATGTACTGTGTATTGGACAGAAGAGAATCTACTGTTCTTGTCAGGTTCCTAAGCAGAATTGAACTAGATATGGCCGTGTGTGTAGGAAGCACAGTTCTTTTGTTCTGAGCAAGCTCACTGTTCGGACCCCATAGGAAACAAAATAGAGTAGAAGAGTGCTATTTTCTCAAAAGCACATGTGTGTTTCTCGTAAGGCGAGCTCGCATTTGTTTCCCAGTCCTAAATGGAGTTGAATCACATGCAGTTTCAGGTCCTACGAGCAAGAGTTGTTTTCTGGTAAGGAAAGTCACTATTGCGCTCCCATTACCATACAGAGTGCTAATAGTACTTGCGTCTGTTCCCAACAAGTACAGTGTATTGGACTGAAGAGGAGCTACTGTTCTTGTCAGTTTCCTAAGCAGAGTTGAACCAGATATGGCCCGTGTGTGTAGGAAGCACAGGTCTTTTGTTCTGAGTAAGCTCACTGTTCGGACCCCGTAGGAAACACAATTGAGTAGAAGAGTGCACTTTTCTCAAAAGAATAGTGTGTTTCTTGTAAGGCGAGCTAGCGTTTGTTTCCCAGTCCTAAATGGAGTTGAATCACATGCAGTTTCTGGTCCTATGAGCAAGAGTTGTTTTCTGGTAAGAAGAGTCACTATTGCGCTCCCATTGCCATACATAGTGCAAATAGCACTCGCGTCTGTTCCCAGCAAGTACAGTGTATTGGACTGAAGAGGAGCTACTGTTCTTGTCAGTTTCCTAAGCAGAGTTGAACTAGATATGGCCCGTGTGTGTAGGAAGCACAGTTCTTTTGTTCTGAGCAAGCTCACTGTTCGGACACCATAGGAAACACAGTAGAGTAGAAGAGTGCTCTTTTCTCAAAAGCAGAGTGAGTGTGTTTCTTGTAAGGCGAGCTAGGGTTTGTTTCCCAGTCCTAAATGGAGTTGAATCACATGCAGTTTCTGGTCCTAGGAGCAAGAGTTTTTTCTGGTAAGAAGAGTCACTATTGCGCTCCCATTGTCATACACAGTGCAAATAGCACTGGCATCTGTACCCAGCATGTACAGTGTATTGGACTGAAGAGGAGCTTCTGTTCTTGTCAGTTTCGTAAGCAGAATTGAACTAGATATGGCCAGTGTGTGTAGGAAGCAAATTTCTTTTGTTCTGAGCAAGCTCACTGTTCTGGCCCTATAGGAAACACAGTAGAGTAGAAGAGTGCTCTTTTCTCAAAAGCAGAGTGTGTTTCTTGTAAGGCGTGCTAGCGTTGGTTTCCCAGTCCTAAATGGAGTTGAATCACATGCAGTTTCTGGTCCTACGAGCAAGAGTTGTTTTCTGGTAAGAAGAGTCACTATTGCGCTCCCATTGCCATACATAGTACAAATAACACTCGTGTGTGTTTCCAGCAAGTACAGTGTATTGGTATGAAGAGGAGCTACTGTTCTTGTCAGTTTCCTTAGCAGAGTTGAACTAGATATGGCTCATGTGTGTAAAAAGCACAGTTCTTTTGTTCTGAGCAAGCTCACTGTTCGGACCCCATAGGAAACACAGTAGAGTAGAAGAGTGCTCTTCTCTCAAAAGCCGAGTGTGTTTAGTGTAAGGCGACCTAGCGTTTGCTTCCCAGTCCTAAGTGGAGTTGAATCACATGCAGTTTCTGGTCCTAAGAGCAAGAGTTGTTTTCTGGTAAGAAGAGTCACTATTGCGCTCCCATTGCCATACACAGTGCAAATAGCACTTGCGTCTGCTCCCAGCAAGTACAGTGTATTGGACTGAAGAGGAGCTACTGTTCTCATCAGTTTCCTAAGCAGAGTTGAACTAATATGGCCCATGTGTTTAGGAAGCACAGTTCATTTGTTCTGAGCAAGCTCACTGTTCTGGCCCTATAGGAAACACAGTAGAGTAGAAGAGTACTCTTTTCTCAAAAGCAGAGTGTGTTTCTTGTACGGCGAGCTAGCTTTTATTTCCCAGTCATAAATGAAGTTGAATCACAAGCAGATTCTGGTCCTACTAGTAGAGTTGTTTTTTGGTAAGAAGAGTCACTATTGCGCTCCCTTTGCCATACACAGTGCAAATATCACTTGCGTCTGTTCCCAGCAAGTACAGTGTATTGGACTTGTCATTTTCCTAAGCAGAGTTGAACTAGATATGGCCCGTGTGTGTAGGAAGCACAGGTCTTTTGTTCTGAGCAAGCTCACTGTTCGGACACCATAGGAAACACAGTAGAGTAGAAGAGTGCTCTTTTCTCAAAAGCAGAGTGTGTTTCTTGTAAGGCGAGCTAATATTTGTTTCCCAGTCCTAAAAGGAGTTGAATGACATGCAGTTTTTGGTTCTACGAGCAAGAGTTGTTTTCTGGTAAGAAGAGTCACTATTGTGCTCCCAATGCCATACACAGTGCAAATAGCACTCGATTCTGTTCCCAGCAAGTACAGTGTATTGGACTGAAGAGGAGCTACTGTTCTTGTCAGTTTCCTAATCAGAGTTGAACTAGATATGGCCTATGTGTGTAGGAAGCACAGTTCTTTTTTTCTGAGAAACCTCACTTTTTGGACCCCATAGGAAACACAGTAGAGTAGAAAAGTGCTCTTTTCTCAAAGGAAGAGTGTGTTTCTTGTAAGGCGAGCTGGCATTTGTTTCCCAGTCCTAAATGGAGTTGAATCACATGCAGTTTCTGGTCCTACAAGCAAGAGTTGTTTTCTGGTAAGAAGAGTCACTATTGCCCTCCCATTTTCATACACAGGGCAAATAGCACTCGATTCTGTTCCCAGCATGTACAGTGTATTGGACTGAAGAGGAGCTACTGTTCTTATCAGTTTCCTAAGCAGAATTGAACTAGATACGGCCATGTGTGTAGGAAGCACAGTTCTTTTGTTCTGCGCAAGCTCACTGTTCTGGCCCTATAGGAAACACAGTAGAGTAGAAGAGTTCTCTTTTCTCAAAAGCAGAGTGTGTTTCTCGTAAGGCGAGCTAGCGTTTGTTTCCCACCCCTAAATGGAGTTGAATCACATGCAGTTTTTGATCATACCAGCAAGAGTTGTTTTCTGGTAAGGAAAGTCACTATTGCGCTCCCTTTGCCATACACAGTGCAAATAGCACTGGCGTCTGTTCCCAGCAAGTACAGTGTATTGGACTGAAGAGCAGCTACTCTTCTTGTCAGTTTTCTAAGCAGAGTTGAACGAGATATGGCCCGTGTGTGTAGGAAGCACACTTCTTTGTTCTGAGCAAGCTCACTTTTCGGACTCCATAGGAAACACAATAGAGTAGAAGAGTGCTCTTTTCTCAAAAGCAGAGTGTGTTTCTTGTAAGGCGAGCTAGCATTTCTTTCCCAGTCCTAAATGGAGTTGAATCACATGCAGTTTCTGGTCTTACGAGCAAGAGTTGTTTTCTGGTAAGAAGAGTCACTATTGTGCTCCCATTGTCATACACAGGGCAAATAGCACTGGTGCCTGTTCCCACCATGTGCAGTGTATTTGACTGAAGAGGGTATACTGTTCTTGTCAGTTTCCTAAGCTGAATTGAACTAGATATGGCCGTGTGTAGGAAGCACACTTCTTTTGTTCTGTGCAAGCTCACTGTTCTGGCCCTATAGGAAACATAGTCGAGTAGAAGTGTGCTCTTTTCTTAAAAGCAGAGTGTGTTTCTGGTAAGGCGAGCTAGCTTTTATTTCCCAGTTCTAAATGGAGTTGAATCACATGCAGTTTTTCGTCCTATGATCAAGAGTTGTTTTCTGGTAAGGAATGTCACTATTGTGCTCTAATTGCCATAAACAGTACAAATTGCACTTGCGTCTGTTCCCAGCATGTACAGTGTATTGGACTGAAGAAGAGCTACTTTTCTTCTCCGTTTCCTAAGCAGAGTTGAACTAGATATGGCTCGTGTGTGTAGGAAGTACAGTTCTTTTGTTCTGAGCAAGCTCACTGTTCTTGCCCTATATGAAACACAGTAGACTAGAAGCGTGCTCTTTTCTCAAAAGCAGAGTGTGTTTCTTGTAAGGCGAGCTAGCGTTTATTTCCCAGACCTAAATGGAGTTGAAATACACATGCAGTTTCTGGTCCTACGAGCAAGAGTTGTTTTCTGGTAAGAAGAGTCACTATTGTGCTCCCATTGTCATACACAGGGCAAATAGCACTGGCGTCTGTTCCCAGCATGTACAGTGTATTGGACTGAAGAGGATCTACTGTTCTTGTTAGGTTCCTAAGCAGAATTGAACTAGATATGGCCGTGTGTGTAGGAAGAACAGTTCTTTTGTTGTGAGCAGCTCACCCTTCGGACCCCATAGGAAACACAGTAGAGTAGATGTGTGCCCTATTCTCAAAAGCAGAGTGTGTTTCTTGTAAGGCGAACTAGCGTTTGTTTCCCAGTCCTAAATGGAGTTGAATCACATGCAGTTACTGGTCCTACGAGCAAGAGTTGTTTTCTGATAAGAAGAGTCACTTTTGCACTCCCATTGCCATACACAGTGCAAATAGCACTTGTGTCTGTTCCCAGCAAGTACAGTGTATTGGACTGAAGAGGAGCTACTGTTCTTGTCAGTTTCCTAAGCAGAGTTGAAATAGATATGGCCCGTGTGTGTAGGAAGCACGGTTCTTTTCTTCTGAGCAATCTCACTGTTCAGACACCATAGGAAACACAGTAGAGTGGAAGAGTGCTCTTTTCTCAAAAGCAGAGTGTGTTTCTTGTAAGACGAGCTAGCGTTTTTTTCCCAGTCCTGTATTGAGTTGAATCACATGCATTTTCTGGTACTAAGAGCAAGAGTTGTTTTCTGGTAAGAAGAATCACTATTGCGCTCCCATTGTCATACACAGGGCAAATAGCACTGGCGTCTGTTCCTAGCAAGTACAGTGTATTGGACTGAAGAGGAGCTACTGTTCTTGTCAGTTTCTTAAGCAGAGTTGTATCAGATATGGAACGTGTGTGTAGAAAGCACAGTTCTTTTGTTCTGAGCAAGCTCACTGTTTGGACGCCATAGGAAACACCGTAGAGTAGAAGAGTGCCCTTTTATCAAAAGCAGAGTGTGTTTCTTGAAAGGCGAGCTAGAGTTTGTTTCACAGTCCTATATGGAGTTGAATCACATGCAGTTTCTCGTCCTACAAGCAAGAGCTTTTTCTGGTAAGAAGAGTCACTATTGCGCTCCCATTGCCATACACACTGCAAATAGCACTGGCCTCTGTTCCCAGCAAGTACAGCATATTGGACTGAAGAGAATCTACTGTTCTTTTCAGTTTCCTAAGCAGAGTTGAACTAGATATGGCCATGTGTGTAGGAAGCACAGTTCTTTTGTTCTGAGCAAGCTCACTGTTCGGACCCCATAGGAAACACAGTAGAGTAGAAGAGTGCTCTTTTCTCAAAAGCAGAGTGTGTTTCTTGTAAGGCGAGCTAGCGTTTGTTTCCCAGTCCTAAATGGAGTTGAATCACATGCAGTTTCTGGTCATATGAGCAAGAGTTGTTTTCTGGTAAGAAGAGTCACTATTGCGCTCCCATTTTCACACACAGGGCAAATAGCACTGGCGTCTGTTGCCAGCATGTACAGTGTATTGGACTGAAGAGGTTCTACTGTTCTTTTCAGTTTCCTAAGGAGAATTGAACAAGATATGGCCTGTGTGTGTAGGAAGCACAGTTCTTTGTTCTGAGCAAGCTCATTGTTCTGGCCCTATAGGAAACACAGTAGAGTAGAAGAGTGCTCTTTTCTCAAAAGCAGAGTGTGTTTCTTGTAAGGCGAGCTAGCGTTTGTTTCCCAGTCCTAAATGGAGTTGAGTCACATGCAGTTTTTGGTCCTACGAGCAAGAGTAGTTTTCTGGTAAGAAGAGTCACTATTGGGTTCCCATTGCCATACACAGTACAAACAGTACTCGCGTCTGCTCCCAGATGTACAGTGTATTGAACTGAAAAGGATCTATTGTTCTTGTCAGTTTCCTAAGCAGAATTGAACTAGATTTGGCCGTGTATGCAGGAAGCACAGTTCTTTTGTTCTGAGCAAGCTCTCTGTTCTGGCCCTATAGGAAAAACAGTAGAGTAGAAGAGTGCTCTTTTCTCAAAAGTAGAGTGTGTTTCCTGTAAGGCGAGCTAGCGTTTGTTTCCCAGTCCTAAATGGAGTTGAATTACATGCAGTTTTTGGTCCTACCAGCAAGAGTTTTTTTTTGGTAATGAAAGTCACTATTGTGCTCCCTTTGCCATACACAGTGCAAATAGAACTCGTGTCTGTTTCCAGCAAGTACAGTGTATTGGACTGAAGAGGAGCTACTGTTCTTGTCAGTTTCGTAAGCAGAGTTGAACTAGATATGGCCCTTGTGTGTAGGAAGCACAGTTCTTTTGTTCTGAGCAACCTCACTGTTCGGACCCCATAGGAAACACAGTGGAGTAGAAGAGTGCTCTTTTCTCAAAAGTAGAGTGTGTTTCTTGTAAGGCGAGCTAGCGTTTGTTTCCCAGTCCTAAATGGAGTTGAATCACATGCAGTTTCTGGTCCTACGAGCAAGAGTTGTTTTCTGGTAAGGAAAGTCATTACTGTGCTCCCATTGCCATACACAGTGCAAATAGCACTCGCGTCTGTTCCCAGCAAGTACAGTGTATTGGACTGAAGAGGAGCTACTGTTCTTGTCAGTTTTCTAAGCAGAGTTGAACTAGATATGGCCCGTGTGTGTAGGAAGCACAGTTCTTTGTTCTGAGCAATCTCACTGTTCGGACACCATAGGAAACACAGTAGAGTAGAAGAGTGCTCTTTTCTCAAAAGCAGAGTGTGTTTCTTGTAAGGCGAGCTAGCGTTTGTTTCCCAGTCCTAAATGGAGTTGAATCACATGCAGTTTCTGGTCCTACGAGCAAGAGTTTTTTCTGGTAAGAAGAGTCACTATTGTGCTCCCATTGCCATACACACTGCAAATAGCACTGGCATCTGTACCCAGCATGTACAGTGTATTGGACTGAAGAGGAGCTCGTGTTCTTGTCAGTTTCGTAAGCAGAATTGAACTAGATATGGCCCGTGTGTGTAGGAAGCACAGTTCTTTTGTTCTGAGCAAGCTCACTGTTCTGGCCCTATAGGAAACACAGTAGAGTAGAAGAGTGCTCTTTTCTCAAAAGCAGAGTGTGTTTCTTGGAAGGCGTGCTAGCGTTTGTTTCCCAGTCCTAAATGGAGTTGAATCACATGCAGTTTCTGGTCCTACAAGCAAGAGTTGTTTTCTGGTAAGAAGAGTCACTATTGCCCTCCCATTGTCATACACAGGTCAAATAGCACTGGCGTCTGTTCCCAGCATGTACAGTGTATTGGACTGAAGAGGATCTACTGTTCTTTTCAGTTTCCTAAGCAGAATTGAACTAGATACGGCCATGTGTGTAGGAAGCACAGTACTTTTGTTCTGAGCAAGCTCACTATTCTGGCCCTATAGGAAACACAGTAGAGTAGAAGAGTGCTCTTTTCTCAAAAGCAGAGTGTGTTTCTTGTAAGGTGAGCTAGCGTTTGTTTCCCACCCCTAAATGGAGTTGAATCACATGCAGTTTTTGGTCATACGAGCAAGAGTTGTTTTCTGGTAAGGAAAGTCAAAATTGCGCTCCCTTTGCCATACACAGCACAAATAGCACTCACGTCTGTTCGAGCAAGTACAGTGTATTGGACTGAAGAGGAGCTACTGTTCTTGTCAGTTTCCTAAGCAGAGTTGAACTAGATATGGCCCGTGTGTATAGGAAGCCCAGTTCTTTTGTTCTGAGCAAGCTCACTGTGCGGACCCCATAGGAAACCCAGTGTTGTTTTCTCAAATCAGAGTGTGTTTCTTGTAAGGCGAGATAGCGTTTGCTTCCCAGACCTAAATGGAGATGAATCACATGCAGTTTCTGGTCCTACAAGCAAGAGTTGTTTTCTGGTAAGAAGAGTCACTATTGCGCTCCCATTGCCATACACAGGGCAAATAGCAGTGGCGTCTGTTCCCAGCATGTACAGAGTATTGGACTGAAGAGGAGCTACTGTTCTTGTCAGTTTCCTAGGCAGAGTTGAACTAGATATGTCCCCTGTGTGTAGGAAGCACAGTTCTTTTGTTCTGAGCAAGTTCACTGTTCTGGCCCTATGGGAAACACAGTAGAGTAGAAGATTGATCTTTTCTCAAAAGCAGAGTGTGTTTCTTGTAAGGCGAGCTAGCGTTTTTTTACCAGTCTTAAATGGAGTTGAGTCACATGCAGTTTCTGGTCCTACGAGCAAGAGTTGTTTTCTGGTAAGAAGAGTCACTATTGTGCTCGCATTGTCATACACAGGGCAAATGCACTGGCCTCTGTTCCGAGCATGTACAGTGTATTGGACTGAAGAGGAGCTACTGTTCTTGTCAGTTTCGTAAGCAGATTTGAACTAGATATGGCCCGTGTGTATAGGAAGCACAGTTCTTTTGTTCTGAGCAAGCTCACTGTTCAGTCCCTATAGGAAACACAGTAGCGCAGTAGAGTGCTCTTTTCTCAAAAGCAGAGTGTGTTTCTTGTAAGGCGAGCTAGTGGTTGTTTCCAAGTCCTAAATAGCGTTGAATCACATGCAGTTTCTGTTCCTATGAGCAAGAGATGTTTTCTGGTAAGAAGAGTCACTATTGTGCTCCCATTGTCATACACAGGGCAAATAGCGCTGGCTTCTTTTCCCAGCATGTACAGTGTATTGCACTGAATAGGATCTACTGTTCTTGTCAGGTTCCTAAGCAGAGTTGAACTAGATATGGCCGTGTGTGTAGGAAGCACAGTTCTTTTGTTCTGAGCAAGCTCACTGTTCGGAACCCATAGGAAACACAGTAGAGTAAAAGATTGCTCTTTTCTCAAAAGCAGAGTGTGTTTCTTGAAAGGCGAGCTAGAGTTTTTTTCCCAGTCAGAAATGTAGTTGAATCCCATGCAGTTTCTAGTCCTACATGCAAGAGCTTTTTCTAGTAAGAAGAGTCACTATTGTGCTCCCATTGCCATACACACTGCAAATAGCACTGGCGTCTATTCCCAGCAAGTACAGCATATTGGACTGAAGAGGATCTACTGTTCTTTTCAGTTTCCTAAGCAGAGTTGAACTAGATATGGCCCGTGTGTATAGGAAGCACAGTTCTTTTGTTCTGAGCAAGCTCACTGTTCGGACCCCATAGGAAACACAGTAGAGTAGAAGAGTGCTCTTTTCTCAAAAGCAGAGTGTGTTTGTTGTAAGGCGATCTATCGTTTGTTTCCCAGTCCTAAATGTAGTTGAATCACATGCAGTTTCTGGTCATACGAGCAAGAGTTGTTTTCTGGTAAGAAGAGTCGCTATTGCACTCCCATTGCCATACACAGTGCAAATACCACTGGCATCTGTACCCAGCATGTACATTGTATTGAACTGAAGAGGATCTACTGCTCTTGTCAGTTTCGTAAGCAGAATTGAACTAGATATGGCCCGTGTGTGTAGGAAGCACAGTTCTTTTGTTCTGAGCAAGCTCACTGTTCTGGCCCTATAGGAAACACAGTAGAGTAGAAGAGTGCTCTTTTCTCAAAAGCAGATTGTGTTTCTTGTAAGGCGAGCTAATGTTTGTTTCCCAGTCCCAGATGGAGTTGAATGACATGCAGTTTTTGGTTCTACGAACAAGAGTTGTTTTCTGGTAAGAAGAGTCACTATTGTGCTCCCATTGCCATACACAGTGCAAATAGCACTCGATTCTGTTCCCAGCAAGTACAGTGTATTGGACTGAAGAGGAGCTACTGTTCTTGTCAGTTTCCTAATCAGAGTTGAACTAGATATGGCCCGTGTGTGTAGGAACCACAGTTCTTTTGTTCTGAGCAAGCTCACTGTTCTGGCCCTATAGGAAACACAGTAGAGTAGAAAAGTGCTCTTTTCTCAAAGGCAGAGTGTGTTTCTTGTAAGGCGAGCTGGCATTTGTTTCCCAGTCCTAAATGGAGTTGAATCACATGCAGTTTCTGGTCCTACAAGCAAGAGTTGTTTTCTGGTAAGAAGAGTCACTATTGCCCTCCCATTGACATACACAGGGCAAATAGCACTGGTGTCAGTTCCCAGCTAGTACAGTGTATTGGACTGAAGAGGATCTACTGTTCTTGTCAGTTTCCTAAGCAGAATTGAACTAGATACGGCCATGTGTGTAGGAAGCACAGTTCTTTTGTTCTGAGCAAGCTCACTGTTCTGGCCCTATAGGAAACACAGTAGAGTAGAAGAGTTCTCTTTTCTCAAAAGCAGAGTGTGTTTCTTGTAAGGTGAGCTAGCGTTTGTTTCCCACCCCTAAATGGAGTTGAATCACATTCAGTTTTTGGTCATACGAGCAAGAGTTGTTTTCTGGTAAGGAAAGTCACTATTGCGCTCCCTTTGCCATACACAGCACAAAGAGCACTCACGTCTGTTCCCAGCAAGTACAGTGTATTGGACTGAAGAGGAGCTACTGTTCTTGTCAGATTCCTAAGCAGAATTTAACTGGATATGGCCGTTTGTGTAGGAAGCACAGTTCTTTTGTTCTGAGCAAGCTCACTCTACTGGCTCTATTGGAAACACAGTAGAGTAGAAGAGTGCTCTTTTCTCAAAAGCAGAGTGTGTTTCTTGTAAGGTGAGCTAGCCTTTGTTTCCCAGTCCTAAATGGAGTTGAATCACATGCAGTTTTTGGTCCTATGAGCAAGAGTTGTTTTCTGGTAAGGAAAGTCACTATTGCGCTCCAATTGACATACACAGTGCAAATAGCACTCGCGTCTGTTCCCAGCAAGTAAAGTGTATTGGACTGAAGAGGAGCTATTGTTCTCGTCAGTTTCCTAAGCAGAGTTGAACTAGATATGACCCGTGTGTGTAGGAAGCACAGTTCATTTGTTCTGAGCAAGCTCACTGTTCAGACCCCATAGGAAACACAGTAGAGTAGAAGAGTACTCTTTTCTCAAAAGCAGAGTGTGTTTCTTGTACGGCGAGCTAGCTTTTGTTTCCCAGTCATAAATGAAGTTGAATCACATGCAGTTTCTGGTCCTACTAGTAAAGTAGTTTTTTGGTAAGAAGAGTCACTATTGCGCTCCCATTGCCATACACAGTTCAAATATCACTCGCGTCTGTTCCCAGCAAGTACAGTGTATTGGACTGAAGAGGAGCTACTGTTCTTGTCATTTTCCTAAGCAGAGTTGAACTAGATATGGCCCGTGTGTGTAGGAAGCACAGTTCTTTTGTTTTGAGCAAGCTCACTGTTCGGACACCATAGGAAACACAGTAGAGTAGAAGAGTGCTCTTTTCTCAAAAGCAGAGTGTGTTTCTTGTAAGGCCAGCTATCGTTTGTTTCCCAGTCCTCAATGGAGTTGAATCACGTGCAGTTTCTGGTCATACGAGCAAGAGTTGTTTTCTGGTAAGAAGAGTCACTATTGCGCTCCCATTTTCACACACAGGGCAAATAGCACTGGTGTCTGTTGCTAGCACGTACAGTGTATTGGACTGAAGAGGTTCTAATGTTCTTGTCAGTTTCCTAAGCAGAATTGAACAAGATATGGCCCGTGTTTGTAGGAAGCACAGTTCTTTGTTCTGAGCAAGCTCAATGTTCTGGCCCTATAGGAAACACAGTAGAGTAGAAGAGTGCTAATTTCTCAAAAGCAGAGTGTGTTTCTTTAAGGCTAGCTAGCGTTTGTTTCCCAGTCCTAAATGGAGTTGAATTACATGCAGTTTTTGGTCCTATCAGGAAGAGTTGTTTTCTGGTAAGGAAAGTCACTATTGCGCTCTCTTTGCCATACACAGCACAAATAGCATTCACGTCTGTTCCCAGCAAGTACAGTGTATTGGACTGAACAGGAGCTACTCTTCTTGTGAGTTTTCTAAGCAGAGTTGAACTAGATATGGCCCGTGTGTGTAGGAAGCACAGTTCTTTTGTTCTGAGCAAGCTCACTGTTCGGACCTCATAGGAAACACAGTAGAGTAGAAGAGTGCTCTTTTCTCAAAAGCAGAGTGTGTTTCTTGTAAGGCGAGCTAGTGTTTGTTTCCCAGTCCTAAATGGAGTTGAATCACATGCAGTTTCTGGTCCTACGAGCAAGAGTTGTTTTCTGGTAAGAAGAGTCACTATTGCGCTCCCATTGCCATACACAGTGCAAATACACTGGCATCTGTACCCAGCATGTACAGTGTATTGGACTGAAGAGGATCTACTGTTCTTGTCAGTTTCGTAAGCAGAGTTGAACTAATTATGGCCCGTGTGCGTAGGAAGCACAGTTCTTTTGTTCTGAGCAAGCTCACTGTTCTGGTCCTATAGGAAACACAGTAGAGTAGCAGAGTGCTCTTTTCTCAAAAGCAGAGTGTGTTTCTTGTAAGGCGAGCTAGTGGTTGTTTCCAAGTCCTAAATGGCGTTGAATCACATGCAGTTTCTGTTCCTACGAGCAAGAGATGTTTTCTGGTAAGAAGAGTCACTATTGTGCTCCCAATGCCATACACAGTGCAAATAGCACTCGCGTCTGTTCCCAGCAAGTACAGTGTATTGGACTCAAGAGGAGCTACTGTTCTTGTCAGTTTCCTAAGCAGAGTTTAACTAGATATGGCCCACGTGTATAGGAAGCACAGTTCTTTTGTTCTGAGCAAGCTCACTGTGCGGACCCCATAGGAAACTCAGTGCTCTTTCTCAAAAGCAGAGTGTGTTTCTTGTAAGGCGAGATAGCGTTTGCTTCCCAGACCTAAATGGAGATGAATCACATGCAGTTTCTGGTCCTACAAGCAAGAGTTGTTTTCTGGTAAGAAGAGTCACTATTGGGCTCGCATTGTCACACACAGGACAAATAGCACTGGCGTCTGTTCCGAGCATGTACAGTGTATTGGACTGAAGAGGATCTACTGTTCTTGTCAGGATCCTAAGCAGAGTTGAACTAGATATGGCCCACGTGTATAGGAAGCACAGTTCTTTTGTTCTGAGCAAGCTCACTGTTTGGATCCCATAGGAAACACAGTAGAGTAGAAGAGTGCTCATTTCTCAAAAGCAGAGTGTGTTTCTTGTAAGGCGAGATAGCGTTTGTTTCACAATCATAAATGGAGTTGAATCACAAGCAATTTGTAGTCCTACGAGCAAAAGTTGTTTTCTGGTAAGAAGAGTCACTATTGTGCTCCCATTGCCGTACACAGTGCAAATAGCACTCGCGTCTGTTCCCAGTAAGTACAGTGTATTGGACTGAAGAGGAGCTACTGTTCTTGTCAGTTTCCTAAGCAGAGTTGAACTAGATATGGACCGTGTGTTTAGGAAGCACAGTTCTTTTGTTCTGAGCAAGCTCACTGTTTTGGAACTATAGGAAACACAGTAGAGTAGAAGAGTGCTTATATCTAAAAAGCAGAGTGTGTTTCTTGAAAGGCGAGCTAGCATTTGTTTCCCAGTCCTAAATGGAGTTGAATCAAATGCAGTTTTTGGTCCCACGAGCAAGAGTTGTTTTCTGGTAAGAAGAGTCACTATTGCGCTTTCATTGTCATACACAGGGCAAATAGCACTGGCGTCTGTTCCCAGCATGTACAGTGTATTGGACTGAAGAGGATCTACTGTTCTTTTCAGTTTCCTAAGCAGAATTGAACTAGATACGGCCATGTGTGTAGGAAGCACAGTTCTTTTGTTCTGAGCAAGCTCACTATTCTGGCCCTATAGGAAACACAGTAGAGTAGAAGAGTGCTCTTTTCTCAAAAGCAGAATGTGTTTCTTGTAAGGTGAGCTAGCGTTTGTTTCCCACCCCTAAATGGAGTTGAATCACAATCAGTTTTTGGTCATAGGAGCAAGAGTTGTTTTCTGGTAAGGAAAGTCACTATTGTGCTCCCTTTGCCATACACAGCACAAATACCATTCACGTCTGTTCCCAGCAAGTACAGTGTATTGGACTGAAGAGGAGCTACTGTTCTTGTCAGTTTCCTAAGCAGAGTTGAACTAGATATGGCCCGTGTGTATAGGAAGCACAGTTCTTTTGTTCTGAGCAAGCTCACTGTGCGGACCCCATAGGAAACTCAGTGCTCTTTCTCAAAAGCATAGTGTGTTTCTTGTAAGGCGAGCTAGCGTTTGGTTCCCACTTCTAAATGGAGTTGAATCACATGCAGTTTTAGGTCCTACGCGCAAGAGTTGTTTTCTGGTAAGGAAAGTCACTATTGCGCTCCCATTGCCAAACACAGTGCAAATAGCACTCGCATCTGTTCCCAGCAAGTACAGTGTATTGGACTCAAGAGGAGCTACTGTTCTTGTCAGTTTCCTAAGCAGAGTTTAACTAGATATGGCCCGTGTGCGTAGGAAGCACAGTTCTTTTGTTCTGAGCAAGCTCACTGTTCGGAAACCATAGGACACATAGTAGAGAAGAAGAGTGCTCTTTTCTCAAAAGCAGAGTGTGTTTCTTGTAAGGCGAGCTAGCTTTTGTTTCCCAGTCCTAAATGAATTTGAATCACATGCAGTTTCTGTTCCTATGAGTAGAGTTATTTTTTGGTAAGAAGAGTCACTATTGTGCTCCTATTGCCATACACAGTACAAATAGCACTTGCGTTTGTTCCAATCAAGTACAGTGTATTGGACTGAAGAGGAGCAACTGTTCTTGTCAGTTTTCTAAGCAGAGTTGAACTAGATATGGCCCATGTGTACAGGAAGCACAGTTCTTTTGTTCTGAGCAAGCTCACTGTTTGGACCCCATAGGAAACACAGTAGAGTAGAAGAGTGCTCTTTTCTCAAAAGCAGAGTGTGTTTCTTGTAAGGCGAGCTAGCGTTTGTTTCACAATCATAAATGGAGTTGAATCACATGCAATTTCTAGTCCTACAAGCAAGAGTTGTTTTCTGGTAAGAAGAGTCACTATTGTGCTCCCATTGCCGTACACAGTGCAAATAGCACTCGTGTCTGTTCCCAGTAAGTACAGTGTATTGGACTGAGGAGGAGCTACTGTTCTTGTCAGTTTCCTAAGCAGAGTTGAACTAGATATGGACCGTGTGTTTAGGAAGCACAGTTCTTTTGTTCTGAGCAAGCTCACTGTTTTGGAACTATAGGAAACACAGTAGAGTAGAAGAGTGCTTATATCTAAAAAGCAGAGTGTGTTTCTTGAAAGGCGAGCTAGCGTTTGTTTCCCAGTCCTAAATGGAGTTGAATCAAATGCAGTTTTTGGTCCTACGAGCAAGAGTTGTTTTCTGGTAAGAAGAGTCACTATTGTGCTCCAATTGCCGCACACAGTGCAAATAACACTCGTGTCTGTTCCCAGCAAGTAGAGTGTATTGGACTGAAGAGGAGCTACTGTTCTTGCCATTTTCCTAAGCAGAGTTGAACTAGATATGGCCTGTGTGTGTACAAAGCACAGTTCTTTTGTTCTGAGCAAGCTCACTGTTCGAACCCCATAGGAAACACAGTAGAGTAGAATAGTGCTCTTTTCTCAAAAGCAGAGTGTGTTGTTTCTTGTAAGGCGAGCTAGCATTTGTTTCCCAGTCCTAAATGGAGTTCAAATACACATGCAGTTTCTGGTCCTATGAGCTAGAGTTGTTTTCTGGTAGGAAGAGTCACTATTGCGCTCCATTTGACATACACAGTGCAAATAGCACTCGGGTCTGTTCCCAGAAAGTACAGTGTATTGGACTGAAGAGGAGCTACTGTTCTTGTCAGTTTCCTAAGCAGAGTTGAACTAATTATGGCCCGTGTGCGTAGGAAGCACAGTTCTTTTGTTCTGAGCAAGCTCACTGTTCTGGTCCTATAGGAAACACAGTAGAGTAGCAGAGTGCTCTTTTCTCAAAAGCAGAGTGTGTTTCTTGTAAGGCGAGCTAGTGGTTGTTTCCAAGTCCTAAATGGCGTTGAATCACATGCAGTTTCTGTTCCTACGAGCAAGAGATGTTTTCTGGTAAGAAGAGTCACTATTGTGCTCCCAATGCCATACACAGTGCAAATAGCACTCGCGTCTGTTCCCAGCAAGTACAGTGTATTGGACTCAAGAGGAGCTACTGTTCTTGTCAGTTTCCTAAGCAGAGTTTAACTAGATATGGCCCACGTGTATAGGAAGCACAGTTCTTTTGTTCTGAGCAAGCTCACTGTGCGGACCCCATAGGAAACTCAGTGCTCTTTCTCAAAAGCAGAGTGTGTTTCTTGTAAGGCGAGATAGCGTTTGCTTCCCAGACCTAAATGGAGATGAATCACATGCAGTTTCTGGTCCTACAAGCAAGAGTTGTTTTCTGGTAAGAAGAGTCACTATTGGGCTCGCATTGTCACACACAGGACAAATAGCACTGGCGTCTGTTCCGAGCATGTACAGTGTATTGGACTGAAGAGGATCTACTGTTCTTGTCAGGATCCTAAGCAGAGTTGAACTAGATATGGCCCACGTGTATAGGAAGCACAGTTCTTTTGTTCTGAGCAAGCTCACTGTTTGGATCCCATAGGAAACACAGTAGAGTAGAAGAGTGCTCTTTTCTCAAAAGCAGAGTGTGTTTCTTGTAAGGCGAGATAGCGTTTGTTTCACAATCATAAATGGAGTTGAATCACAAGCAATTTGTAGTCCTACGAGCAAAAGTTGTTTTCTGGTAAGAAGAGTCACTATTGTGCTCCCATTGCCGTACACAGTGCAAATAGCACTCGCGTCTGTTCCCAGTAAGTACAGTGTATTGGACTGAAGAGGAGCTACTGTTCTTGTCAGTTTCCTAAGCAGAGTTGAACTAGATATGGACCGTGTGTTTAGGAAGCACAGTTCTTTTGTTCTGAGCAAGCTCACTGTTTTGGAACTATAGGAAACACAGTAGAGTAGAAGAGTGCTTATATCTAAAAAGCAGAGTGTGTTTCTTGAAAGGCGAGCTAGCATTTGTTTCCCAGTCCTAAATGGAGTTGAATCAAATGCAGTTTTTGGTCCCACGAGCAAGAGTTGTTTTCTGGTAAGAAGAGTCACTATTGCGCTCCCATTGTCATACACAGGGCAAATAGCACTGGCGTCTGTTCCCAGCATGTACAGTGTATTGGACTGAAGAGGATCTACTGTTCTTTTCAGTTTCCTAAGCAGAATTGAACTAGATACGGCCATGTGTGTAGGAAGCACAGTTCTTTTGTTCTGAGCAAGCTCACTATTCTGGCCCTATAGGAAACACAGTAGAGTAGAAGAGTGCTCTTTTCTCAAAAGCAGAATGTGTTTCTTGTAAGGTGAGCTAGCGTTTGTTTCCCACCCCTAAATGGAGTTGAATCACAATCAGTTTTTGGTCATAGGAGCAAGAGTTGTTTTCTGGTAAGGAAAGTCACTATTGTGCTCCCTTTGCCATACACAGCACAAATACCATTCACGTCTGTTCCCAGCAAGTACAGTGTATTGGACTGAAGAGGAGCTACTGTTCTTGTCAGTTTCCTAAGCAGAGTTGAACTAGATATGGCCCGTGTGTACAGGAAGCACAGTTCTTTTGTTCTGAGCAAGCTCACTGTGCGGACCCCATAGGAAACTCAGTGCTCTTTCTCAAAAGCATAGTGTGTTTCTTGTAAGGCGAGCTAGCGTTTGGTTCCCACTTCTAAATGGAGTTGAATCACATGCAGTTTTAGGTCCTACGCGCAAGAGTTGTTTTCTGGTAAGGAAAGTCACTATTGCGCTCCCATTGCCAAACACAGTGCAAATAGCACTCGCATCTGTTCCCAGCAAGTACAGTGTATTGGACTCAAGAGGAGCTACTGTTCTTGTCAGTTTCCTAAGCAGAGTTTAACTAGATATGGCCCGTGTGCGTAGGAAGCACAGTTCTTTTGTTCTGAGCAAGCTCACTGTTCGGAAACCATAGGACACATAGTAGAGAAGAAGAGTGCTCTTTTCTCAAAAGCAGAGTGTGTTTCTTGTAAGGCGAGCTAGCATTTGTTTCCCAGTCCTAAATGGAGTTCAAATACACATGCAGTTTCTGGTCCTATGAGCTAGAGTTGTTTTCTGGTAGGAAGAGTCACTATTGCGCTCCATTTGACATACACAGTGCAAATAGCACTCGGGTCTGTTCCCAGAAAGTACAGTGTATTGGACTGAAGAGGAGCTACTGTTCTTGTCAGTTTCCTAAGCAGAATTGAACTAGATATGGCCCGTGTGCGTAGGAAGCACAGTTCTTTTGTTCTGAGCAAGCTCACTGTTCTGGCCATATAGGAAACACAGTAGAGTAGAAGAGTGCTCTTTTCTCAAAAGCAGAGTGTGTTTCTTGTAAGGCGAGCTAGCGTTTGTTTCACAGTCCTAAATGGAGTTGAATCAAATGCAGTTTTTGGTCCTACGAGCAAGAGTTGATTTCTGGTAAGAAGATTCATAATTGCGATCCCATTGCCATACACAGTACAAATAGCACTCGATTCTGTTTCCAGCAAGTACAGTGTATTGGACTGAAGAGGAGCTACTGTTCTTGTCATTTTCCTAAGAAGAGTTGAACTAGATATGGCCCGTGTGTTTAGGAAGCACAGTTCTTTTGTTGTGAGCAAGCTCACTGTTCGAACCCCATTTGAAACACAGTAGAGTAGACGGGTGCTCTTTCCTCAAAAGCAGAGTGTGTTTCTTGTAAGGCGAGCTAGCATTTGTTTCCCAGTCCTAAATGGAATTCAAATACACATGCAGTTTCTGGTCCTACGAGCAAGAGTTGTTTTCTGGTTAGAAGAGTCACTATTTTGTTCCCTTTGCCATACACAGTGCAAACAGCCCTTGCGTCTGTTCCCAGCAAGTACAGTGTATAGGACTGAAGAGGAGCTACTGTTCTTGTCAGTTTCCTAAGCAGAGTTGAACTAGATATGGCCCGTGTGTGTAGGAAGCACAGTTCTTTTGTTCTCAGCAAGCTCTCTGTTTGGACCCCATAGAAAACACAGTAGAGTAGATGAGTGCTCTTTTCTCAAAAGCAGAGTGTGTTTCTTGTAAGACGAGCTAGCGTTTGTTTCCCAGTCCTAAATGGAGTTGAATCACATGCAGTTTCTGGTCCTACGAGGAAGAAATTTTTCAGGTAATAAGAGTAACTGTTGTGCTCCCATTGTCATACACAGGGCAAACAGCACTGGCGTCTGTTCCCAGCATGTACAGTGTATTGGACTGAAGAGGATCTACTGTTCTTGTCAGGATCCTAAGCAGAGTTGAACTAGATATGGCCCATGTGTATAGGAAGCACAGTTCTTTTGTTCTGAGCAAGCTCACTGTTCTGGCCCTATAGGAAACACAGTAGAGTAGAAGAGTTCTCTTTCCACAAAAGGAGAGTTTGTTTCTTGTAAGGCGAGCTAGCTTTGTTTCCCAGTCCTAAATGGAGTTGAATCACATGCAGTTTCTGGTCCTACGGGCAAGAATTGTTTTGTGGTAAGAAGAGTCACTATTGCGCTCCCATTGTCATACACAGTGCAAATAGCACTGGCGTCTGTTCCCAGCAAGTACAGTGTATTGGACTGAAGAGGATCTACTATTCTTGTCAGTTTCATAAACAGAATTGAACTAGATATGGCCCGTGTGTGTAGGAAGCACAGTTCTTTTGTTCTGAGCAAACTCACTGTTCTGGCGCTATAGGAAACACAGTAGAGTAGAAGAGTGCTCTTTCCTCAAAAGCAGAGCGTGTTTCTTGTAAGGCGAGCTAGCGTTTGTTTCCCAGTCCTAATTGGATTGAATCAAATGCAGTTTCTGTTCCTGAGAGCAAGAGTTGTTTTCTGGTAAGAAGAGTCACTATTGTGCTCCCATTGCCGTACACAGTGCAAATAGCACTCGCGTCTGTTCCCAGTAAGTACAGTGTATTGGACTGAAGAGGAGCTACTGTTCTCGTCAGTTTCCTAAGCAGAGTTGAACTAGATATGGACCGTGTGTGTAGGAAGCACAGTTCTTTTGTTCTGAGCAAGCTCACTGTTTTGGACCTATAGGAAACACAGTAGAGTAGACGAGTGCTCTTTTCTCAAAAGCAGAGTGTGTTTCTTGAAAGGCGAGCTAGCATTTGTTTCCCAGTCCTAAATGGAGTTGAATCAAATGAAGTTTTTGGTCCCACGAGCAAGAGTTGTTTTCTGGTAAGAAGAGTCACTATTGCGCTCCCATTGTCATACACAGGGCAAATAGCACTGGCGTCTGTTCCCAGCATGTACAGTGTATTGGACTGAAGAGGATCTACTGTTCTTGTCAGTTTCCTAAGCAGAATTGAACTAGATACAGCCATGTGTGTAGGAAGCACAGTTCTTTTGTTCTGAGCAAGCTCACTGTTCTGGCCCTATAGGAAACACAGTAGAGTAGAAGAGTGCTCTTTTCTCAAAAGCAGAATGTGTTTCTTGTAAGTTGAGCTAGCGTTTGTTTCCCACCCCTAAATGGAGTTGAATCACATGCAGTTTTTGGTCATAGGAGCAAGAGTTGTTTTCTGGTAAGGAAAGTCACTATTGTGCTCCCTTTGCCATACACAGCACAAATATCATTCACGTCTGTTCCCAGCAAGTACAGTGTATTGGACTGAAGAGGAGCTACTGTTCTTGTCAGTTTCCTAAGCAGAGTTGAACTAGATATGGCCCGTATGTATAGGAAGCACAGTTCTTTTTTTCTGAGCAAGCTCACTGTGCGGACCCCATAGGAAACTCAGTGCTCTTTCTCAAAAGCATAGTGTGTTTCTTGTAAGGCGAGCTAGCGTTTGGTTCCCACTTCTAAATGGAGTTGAATCACATGCAGTTTTAGGTCCTACGCGCAAGAGTTGTTTTCTGGTAAGGAAAGTCACTATTGCGCTCCCATTGCCAAACACAGTGCAAATAGCACTCGCATCTGTTCCCAGCAAGTACAGTGTATTGGACTCAAGAGGAGCTACTGTTCTTGTCAGTTTCCTAAGCAGAGTTTAACTAGATATGGCCCGTGTGCGTAGGAAGCACAGTTCTTTTGTTCTTAGCAAGCTCACTGTTCGGAAACCATAGGACACATAGTAGAGAAGAAGAGTGCTCTTTTCTCAAAAGCAGAGTGTGTTTCTTGTAAGGCGAGCTAGCTTTTGTTACCCGGTCCTAAATGAATTTGAATCACATGCAGTTTCTGTTCCTACGAGTAGAGTTATTTTTTGGTAAGAAGAGTCACTATTGTGCTCCTATTGCCATACACAGTACAAATAGCACTTGCGTTTGTTCCAATCAAGTACAGTGTATTGGACTGAAGAGGAGCAACTGTTCTTGTCAGTTTTCTAAGCAGAGTTGAACTAGATATAGCCCATGTGTACAGGAAGCACAGTTCTTTTGTTCTGAGCAAGCTCACTGTTTGGACCCCATAGGAAACACAGTAGAGTAGAAGAGTGCTCTTTTCTCAAAAGCAGAGTGTGTTTCTTGTAAGGCGAGCTAGCGTTTGTTTCACAATCATAAATGGAGTTGAATCACATGCAATTTCTAGTCCTACAAGCAAGAGTTGTTTTCTGGTAAGAAGAGTCACTATTGTGCTCCCATTGCCGTACACAGTGCAAATAGCACTCGTGTCTGTTCCCAGTAAGTACAGTGTATTGGACTGAGGAGGAGCTACTGTTCTTGTCAGTTTCCTAAGCAGAGTTGAACTAGATATGGACCGTGTGTTTAGGAAGCACAGTTCTTTTGTTCTGAGCAAGCTCACTGTTTTGGAACTATAGGAAACACAGTAGAGTAGAAGAGTGCTTATATCTAAAAAGCAGAGTGTGTTTCTTGAAAGGCGAGCTAGCGTTTGTTTCCCAGTCCTAAATGGAGTTGAATCAAATGCAGTTTTTGGTCCTACGAGCAAGAGTTGTTTTCTGGTAAGAAGAGTCACTATTGTGCTCCAATTGCCGTACACAGTGCAAATAACACTCGTGTCTGTTCCCAGCAAGTAGAGTGTATTGGACTGAAGAGGAGCAACTGTTCTTGCCATTTTCCTAAGCAGAGTTGAACTAGATATGGCCTGTGTGTGTACAAAGCACAGTTCTTTTGTTCTGAGCAAGCTCACTGTTCGAACCCCATAGGAAACACAGTAGAGTAGAATAGTGCTCTTTTCTCAAAAGCAGAGTGTGTTGTTTCTTGTAAGGCGAGCTAGCATTTGTTTCCCAGTCCTACATGGAGTTCAAATACACATGCAGTTTCTGGTCCTATGAGCTAGAGTTGTTTTCTGGTAGGAAGAGTCACTATTGCGCTCCATTTGACATACACAGTGCAAATAGCACTCGGGTCTGTTCCCAGAAAGTACAGTGTATTGGACTGAAGAGGAGCTACTGTTCTTGTCAGTTTCCTAAGCAGAATTGAACTAGATATGGCCCGTGTGCGTAGGAAGCACAGTTCTTTTGTTCTGAGCAAGCTCACTGTTCTGGCCATATAGGAAACACAGTAGAGTAGAAGAGTGCTCTTTTCTCAAAAGCAGAGTGTGTTTCTTGTAAGGCGAGCTAGCGTTTGTTTCACAGTCCTAAATGGAGTTGAATCAAATGCAGTTTTTGGTCCTACGAGCAAGAGTTGATTTCTGGTAAGAAGATTCATAATTGCGATCCCATTGCCATACACAGTACAAATAGCACTCGATTCTGTTTCCAGCAAGTACAGTGTATTGGACTGAAGAGGAGCTACTGTTCTTGTCATTTTCCTAAGAAGAGTTGAACTAGATATGGCCCGTGTGTTTAGGAAGCACAGTTCTTTTGTTGTGAGCAAGCTCACTGTTCGAACCCCATTTGAAACACAGTAGAGTAGACGGGTGCTCTTTCCTCAAAAGCAGAGTGTGTTTCTTGTAAGGCGAGCTAGCATTTGTTTCCCAGTCCTAAATGGAATTCAAATACACATGCAGTTTCTGGTCCTACGAGCAAGAGTTGTTTTCTGGTTAGAAGAGTCACTATTTTGTTCCCTTTGCCATACACAGTGCAAACAGCCCTTGCGTCTGTTCCCAGCAAGTACAGTGTATAGGACTGAAGAGGAGCTACTGTTCTTGTCAGTTTCCTAAGCAGAGTTGAACTAGATATGGCCCGTGTGTGTAGGAAGCACAGTTCTTTTGTTCTCAGCAAGCTCTCTGTTTGGACCCCATAGAAAACACAGTAGAGTAGATGAGTGCTCTTTTCTCAAAAGCAGAGTGTGTTTCTTGTAAGACGAGCTAGCGTTTGTTTCCCAGTCCTAAATGGAGTTGAATCACATGCAGTTTCTGGTCCTACGAGGAAGAAATTTTTCAGGTAATAAGAGTAACTGTTGTGCTCCCATTGTCATACACAGGGCAAACAGCACTGGCGTCTGTTCCCAGCATGTACAGTGTATTGGACTGAAGAGGATCTACTGTTCTTGTCAGGATCCTAAGCAGAGTTGAACTAGATATGGCCCATGTGTATAGGAAGCACAGTTCTTTTGTTCTGAGCAAGCTCACTGTTCTGGCCCTATAGGAAACACAGTAGAGTAGAAGAGTTCTCTTTCCACAAAAGGAGAGTTTGTTTCTTGTAAGGCGAGCTAGCTTTGTTTCCCAGTCCTAAATGGAGTTGAATCACATGCAGTTTCTGGTCCTACGGGCAAGAATTGTTTTGTGGTAAGAAGAGTCACTATTGCGCTCCCATTGTCATACACAGTGCAAATAGCACTGGCGTCTGTTCCCAGCAAGTACAGTGTATTGGACTGAAGAGGATCTACTATTCTTGTCAGTTTCATAAACAGAATTGAACTAGATATGGCCCGTGTGTGTAGGAAGCACAGTTCTTTTGTTCTGAGCAAACTCACTGTTCTGGCGCTATAGGAAACACAGTAGAGTAGAAGAGTGCTCTTTCCTCAAAAGCAGAGCGTGTTTCTTGTAAGGCGAGCTAGCGTTTGTTTCCCAGTCCTAATTGGATTGAATCAAATGCAGTTTCTGTTCCTGAGAGCAAGAGTTGTTTTCTGGTAAGAAGAGTCACTATTGTGCTCCCATTGCCGTACACAGTGCAAATAGCACTCGCGTCTGTTCCCAGTAAGTACAGTGTATTGGACTGAAGAGGAGCTACTGTTCTCGTCAGTTTCCTAAGCAGAGTTGAACTAGATATGGACCGTGTGTGTAGGAAGCACAGTTCTTTTGTTCTGAGCAAGCTCACTGTTTTGGACCTATAGGAAACACAGTAGAGTAGACGAGTGCTCTTTTCTCAAAAGCAGAGTGTGTTTCTTGAAAGGCGAGCTAGCATTTGTTTCCCAGTCCTAAATGGAGTTGAATCAAATGAAGTTTTTGGTCCCACGAGCAAGAGTTGTTTTCTGGTAAGAAGAGTCACTATTGCGCTCCCATTGTCATACACAGGGCAAATAGCACTGGCGTCTGTTCCCAGCATGTACAGTGTATTGGACTGAAGAGGATCTACTGTTCTTGTCAGTTTCCTAAGCAGAATTGAACTAGATACGGCCATGTGTGTAGGAAGCACAGTTCTTTTGTTCTGAGCAAGCTCACTGTTCTGGCCCTATAGGAAACACAGTAGAGTAGAAGAGTGCTCTTTTCTCAAAAGCAGAATGTGTTTCTTGTAAGTTGAGCTAGCGTTTGTTTCCCACCCCTAAATGGAGTTGAATCACATGCAGTTTTTGGTCATAGGAGCAAGAGTTGTTTTCTGGTAAGGAAAGTCACTATTGTGCTCCCTTTGCCATACACAGCACAAATATCATTCACGTCTGTTCCCAGCAAGTACAGTGTATTGGACTGAAGAGGAGCTACTGTTCTTGTCAGTTTCCTAAGCAGAGTTGAACTAGATATGGCCCGTATGTATAGGAAGCACAGTTCTTTTTTTCTGAGCAAGCTCACTGTGCGGACCCCATAGGAAACTCAGTGCTCTTTCTCAAAAGCATAGTGTGTTTCTTGTAAGGCGAGCTAGCGTTTGGTTCCCACTTCTAAATGGAGTTGAATCACATGCAGTTTTAGGTCCTACGCGCAAGAGTTGTTTTCTGGTAAGGAAAGTCACTATTGCGCTCCCATTGCCAAACACAGTGCAAATAGCACTCGCATCTGTTCCCAGCAAGTACAGTGTATTGGACTCAAGAGGAGCTACTGTTCTTGTCAGTTTCCTAAGCAGAGTTTAACTAGATATGGCCCGTGTGCGTAGGAAGCACAGTTCTTTTGTTCTTAGCAAGCTCACTGTTCGGAAACCATAGGACACATAGTAGAGAAGAAGAGTGCTCTTTTCTCAAAAGCAGAGTGTGTTTCTTGTAAGGCGAGCTAGCTTTTGTTACCCGGTCCTAAATGAATTTGAATCACATGCAGTTTCTGTTCCTACGAGTAGAGTTATTTTTTGGTAAGAAGAGTCACTATTGTGCTCCTATTGCCATACACAGTACAAATAGCACTTGCGTTTGTTCCAATCAAGTACAGTGTATTGGACTGAAGAGGAGCAACTGTTCTTGTCAGTTTTCTAAGCAGAGTTGAACTAGATATAGCCCATGTGTACAGGAAGCACAGTTCTTTTGTTCTGAGCAAGCTCACTGTTTGGACCCCATAGGAAACACAGTAGAGTAGAAGAGTGCTCTTTTCTCAAAAGCAGAGTGTGTTTCTTGTAAGGCGAGCTAGCGTTTGTTTCACAATCATAAATGGAGTTGAATCACATGCAATTTCTAGTCCTACAAGCAAGAGTTGTTTTCTGGTAAGAAGAGTCACTATTGTGCTCCCATTGCCGTACACAGTGCAAATAGCACTCGTGTCTGTTCCCAGTAAGTACAGTGTATTGGACTGAGGAGGAGCTACTGTTCTTGTCAGTTTCCTAAGCAGAGTTGAACTAGATATGGACCGTGTGTTTAGGAAGCACAGTTCTTTTGTTCTGAGCAAGCTCACTGTTTTGGAACTATAGGAAACACAGTAGAGTAGAAGAGTGCTTATATCTAAAAAGCAGAGTGTGTTTCTTGAAAGGCGAGCTAGCGTTTGTTTCCCAGTCCTAAATGGAGTTGAATCAAATGCAGTTTTTGGTCCTACGAGCAAGAGTTGTTTTCTGGTAAGAAGAGTCACTATTGTGCTCCAATTGCCGTACACAGTGCAAATAACACTCGTGTCTGTTCCCAGCAAGTAGAGTGTATTGGACTGAAGAGGAGCAACTGTTCTTGCCATTTTCCTAAGCAGAGTTGAACTAGATATGGCCTGTGTGTGTACAAAGCACAGTTCTTTTGTTCTGAGCAAGCTCACTGTTCGAACCCCATAGGAAACACAGTAGAGTAGAATAGTGCTCTTTTCTCAAAAGCAGAGTGTGTTGTTTCTTGTAAGGCGAGCTAGCATTTGTTTCCCAGTCCTACATGGAGTTCAAATACACATGCAGTTTCTGGTCCTATGAGCTAGAGTTGTTTTCTGGTAGGAAGAGTCACTATTGCGCTCCATTTGACATACACAGTGCAAATAGCACTCGGGTCTGTTCCCAGAAAGTACAGTGTATTGGACTGAAGAGGAGCTACTGTTCTTGTCAGTTTCCTAAGCAGAATTGAACTAGATATGGCCCGTGTGCGTAGGAAGCACAGTTCTTTTGTTCTGAGCAAGCTCACTGTTCTGGCCATATAGGAAACACAGTAGAGTAGAAGAGTGCTCTTTTCTCAAAAGCAGAGTGTGTTTCTTGTAAGGCGAGCTAGCGTTTGTTTCACAGTCCTAAATGGAGTTGAATCAAATGCAGTTTTTGGTCCTACGAGCAAGAGTTGATTTCTGGTAAGAAGATTCATAATTGCGATCCCATTGCCATACACAGTACAAATAGCACTCGATTCTGTTTCCAGCAAGTACAGTGTATTGGACTGAAGAGGAGCTACTGTTCTTGTCATTTTCCTAAGAAGAGTTGAACTAGATATGGCCCGTGTGTTTAGGAAGCACAGTTCTTTTGTTGTGAGCAAGCTCACTGTTCGAACCCCATTTGAAACACAGTAGAGTAGACGGGTGCTCTTTCCTCAAAAGCAGAGTGTGTTTCTTGTAAGGCGAGCTAGCATTTGTTTCCCAGTCCTAAATGGAATTCAAATACACATGCAGTTTCTGGTCCTACGAGCAAGAGTTGTTTTCTGGTTAGAAGAGTCACTATTTTGTTCCCTTTGCCATACACAGTGCAAACAGCCCTTGCGTCTGTTCCCAGCAAGTACAGTGTATAGGACTGAAGAGGAGCTACTGTTCTTGTCAGTTTCCTAAGCAGAGTTGAACTAGATATGGCCCGTGTGTGTAGGAAGCACAGTTCTTTTGTTCTCAGCAAGCTCTCTGTTTGGACCCCATAGAAAACACAGTAGAGTAGATGAGTGCTCTTTTCTCAAAAGCAGAGTGTGTTTCTTGTAAGACGAGCTAGCGTTTGTTTCCCAGTCCTAAATGGAGTTGAATCACATGCAGTTTCTGGTCCTACGAGGAAGAAATTTTTCTGGTAATAAGAGTAACTGTTGTGCTCCCATTGTCATACACAGGGCAAACAGCACTGGCATCTGTTCCCAGCATGTACAGTGTATTGGACTGAAGAGGATCTACTGTTCTTGTCAGGATCCTAAGCAGAGTTGAACTAGATATGGCCCATGTGTATAGGAAGCACAGTTCTTTTGTTCTGAGCAAGCTCACTGTTCTGGCCCTATAGGAAACACAGTAGAGTAGAAGAGTTCTCTTTCCACAAAAGGAGAGTTTGTTTCTTGTAAGGCGAGCTAGCTTTGTTTCCCAGTCCTAAATGGAGTTGAATCACATGCAGTTTCTGGTCCCACGGGCAAGAATTGTTTTGTGGTAAGAAGAGTCACTATTGCGCTCCCATTGTCATACACAGTGCAAATAGCACTGGCGTCTGTTCCCAGCAAGTACAGTGTATTGGACTGAAGAGGATCTACTATTCTTGTCAGTTTCATAAACAGAATTGAACTAGATATGGCCCGTGTGTGTAGGAAGCACAGTTCTTTTGTTCTGAGCAAACTCACTGTTCTGGCGCTATAGGAAACACAGTAGAGTAGAAGAGTGCTCTTTCCTCAAAAGCAGAGCGTGTTTCTTGTAAGGCGAGCTAGCGTTTGTTTCCCAGTCCTAATTGGATTGAATCAAATGCAGTTTCTGTTCCTGAGAGCAAGAGTTGTTTTCTGGTAAGAAGAGTCACTATTGTGCTCCCATTGCCGTACACAGTGCAAATAGCACTCGCGTCTGTTCCCAGTAAGTACAGTGTATTGGACTGAAGAGGAGCTACTGTTCTCGTCAGTTTCCTAAGCAGAGTTGAACTAGATATGGACCGTGTGTGTAGGAAGCACAGTTCTTTTGTTCTGAGCAAGCTCACTGTTTTGGACCTATAGGAAACACAGTAGAGTAGAAGAGTGCTCTTTTCTCAAAAGCAGAGTGTGTTTCTTGAAAGGCGAGCTAGCATTTGTTTCCCAGTCCTAAATGGAGTTGAATCAAATGCAGTTTTTGGTCCCACGAGCAAGAGTTGTTTTCTGGTAAGAAGAGTCACTATTGCGCTCCCATTGTCATACACAGGGCAAATAGCACTGGCGTCTGTTCCCAGCATGTACAGTGTATTGGACTGAAGAGGATCTACTGTTCTTGTCAATTTCCTAAGCAGAATTGAACTAGATACGGCCATGTGTGTAGGAAGCACAGTTCTTTTGTTCTGAGCAAGCTCACTGTTCTGGCCCTATAGGAAACACAGTAGAGTAGAAGAGTGCTCTTTTCTCAAAAGCAGAATGTGTTTCTTGTAAGTTGAGCTAGCGTTTGTTTCCCACCCCTAAATGGAGTTGAATCACATGCAGTTTTTGGTCATAGGAGCAAGAGTTGTTTTCTGGTAAGGAAAGTCACTATTGTGCTCCCTTTGCCATACACAGCACAAATATCATTCACGTCTGTTCCCAGCAAGTACAGTGTATTGGACTGAAGAGGAGCTACTGTTCTTGTCAGTTTCCTAAGCAGAGTTGAACTAGATATGGCCCGTGTGTATAGGAAGCACAGTTCTTTTGTTCTGAGCAAGCTCACTGTGCGGACCCCATAGGAAACTCAGTGCTCTTTCTCAAAAGCATAGTGTGTTTCTTGTAAGGCGAGCTAGCGTTTGGTTCCCACTTCTAAATGGAGTTGAATCACATGCAGTTTTAGGTCCTACGCGCAAGAGTTGTTTTCTGGTAAGGAAAGTCACTATTGCGCTCCCATTGCCAAACACAGTGCAAATAGCACTCGCATCTGTTCCCAGCAAGTACAGTGTATTGGACTCAAGAGGAGCTACTGTTCTTGTCAGTTTCCTAAGCAGAGTTTAACTAGATATGGCCCGTGTGCGTAGGAAGCACAGTTCTTTTGTTCTGAGCAAGCTCACTGTTCGGAAACCATAGGACACATAGTAGAGAAGAAGAGTGCTCTTTTCTCAAAAGCAGAGTGTGTTTCTTGTAAGGCGAGCTAGCTTTTGTTTCCCAGTCCTAAATGAATTTGAATCACATGCAGTTTCTGTTCCTACGAGTAGAGTTATTTTTTGGTAAGAAGAGTCACTATTGTGCTCCTATTGCCATACACAGTACAAATAGCACTTGCGTTTGTTCCAATCAAGTACAGTGTATTGGACTGAAGAGGAGCAACTGTTCTTGTCAGTTTTCTAAGCAGAGTTGAACTAGATATAGCCCATGTGTACAGGAAGCACAGTTCTTTTGTTCTGAGCAAGCTCACTGTTTGGACCCCATAGGAAACACAGTAGAGTAGAAGAGTGCTCTTTTCTCAAAAGCAGAGTGTGTTTCTTGTAAGGCGAGCTAGCGTTTGTTTCACAATCATAAATGGAGTTGAATCACATGCAATTTCTAGTCCTACAAGCAAGAGTTGTTTTCTGGTAAGAAGAGTCACTATTGTGCTCCCATTGCCGTACACAGTGCAAATAGCACTCGTGTCTGTTCCCAGTAAGTACAGTGTATTGGACTGAAGAGGAGCTACTGTTCTTGTCAGTTTCCTAAGCAGAGTTGAACTAGATATGGACCGTGTGTTTAGGAAGCACAGTTCTTTTGTTCTGAGCAAGCTCACTGTTTTGGAACTATAGGAAACACAGTAGAGTAGAAGAGTGCTTATATCTAAAAAGCAGAGTGTGTTTCTTGAAAGGCGAGCTAGCGTTTGTTTCCCAGTCCTAAATGGAGTTGAATCAAATGCAGTTTTTGGTCCTACGAGCAAGAGTTGTTTTCTGGTAAGAAGAGTCACTATTGTGCTCCAATTGCCGTACACAGTGCAAATAACACTCGTGTCTGTTCCCAGCAAGTAGAGTGTATTGGACTGAAGAGGAGCTACTGTTCTTGTCATTTTCCTAAGCAGAGTTGAACTAGATATGGCCTGTGTGTGTACAAAGCACAGTTCTTTTGTTCTGAGCAAGCTCACTGTTCGAACCCCATAGGAAACACAGTAGAGTAGAATAGTGCTCTTTTCTCAAAAGCAGAGTGTGTTGTTTCTTGTAAGGCGAGCTAGCATTTGTTTCCCAGTCCTAAATGGAGTTCAAATACACATGAAGTTTCTGGTCCTATGAGCTAGAGTTGTTTTCTGGTAGGAAGAGTCACTATTGCGCTCCATTTGACATACACAGTGCAAATAGCACTCGGGTCTGTTCCCAGAAAGTACAGTGTATTGGACTGAAGAGGAGCTACTGTTCTTGTCAGTTTCCTAAGCAGAATTGAACTAGATATGGCCCGTGTGCGTAGGAAGCACAGTTCTTTTGTTCTGAGCAAGCTCACTGTTCTGGCCATATAGGAAACACAGTAGAGTAGAAGAGTGCTCTTTTCTCAAAAGCAGAGTGTGTTTCTTGTAAGGCGAGCTAGCGTTTGTTTCACAGTCCTAAATGGAGTTGAATCAAATGCAGTTTTTGGTCCTACGAGCAAGAGTTGATTTCTGGTAAGAAGATTCATAATTGCGATCCCATTGCCATACACAGTACAAATAGCACTCGATTCTGTTTCCAGCAAGTACAGTGTATTGGACTGAAGAGGAGCTACTGTTCTTGTCAGTTTCCTAAGAAGAGTTGAACTAGATATGGCCCGTGTGTTTAGGAAGCACAGTTCTTTTGTTGTGAGCAAGCTCACTGTTCGAACCCCATTTGAAACACAGTAGAGTAGACGGGTGTTCTTTCCTCAAAAGCAGAGTGTGTTTCTTGTAAGGCGAGCTAGCATTTGTTTCCCAGTCCTAAATGGAATTCAAATACACATGCAGTTTCTGGTCCTACGAGCAAGAGTTGTTTTCTGGTTAGAAGAGTCACTATTGTGTTCCCTTTGCCATACACAGTGCAAACAGCCCTTGCGTCTGTTCCCAGCAAGTACAGTGTATAGGACTGAAGAGGAGCTACTGTTCTTGTCAGTTTCCTAAGCAGAGTTGAACTAGATATGGCCCGTTCTTTTGTTCTCAGCAAGCTCTCTGTTTGGACCCCATAGAAAACACAGTAGAGTAGATGAGTGCTCTTTTCTCAAAAGCAGAGTGTGTTTCTTGTAAGACGAGCTAGCGTTTGTTTCCCAGTCCTAAATGGAGTTGAATCACATGCAGTTTCTGGTCCTACGAGGAAGAGATTTTTCTGGTAATAAGAGTAACTGTTGTGCTCCCATTGTCATACACAGGGCAAACAGCACTGGCGTCTGTTCCCAGCATGTACAGTGTATTGGACTGAAGAGGATCTACTGTTCTTGTCAGGATCCTAAGCAGAGTTGAACTAGATATGGCCCATGTGTATAGGAAGCACAGTTCTTTTGTTCTGAGCAAGCTCACTGTTCTGGCCCTATAGGAAACACAGTAGAGTAGAAGAGTTCTCTTTCCACAAAAGGAGAGTTTGTTTCTTGTAAGGCGAGCTAGCTTTGTTTCCCAGTCCTAAATGGAGTTGAATCACATGCAGTTTCTGGTCCTACGACCAAGAATTGTTTTGTGGTAACAAGAATCACTATTGCGCTCCCATTGTCATACACAGTGCAAATAGCACTGGCGTCTGTTCCCAGCAAGTACAGTGTATTGGACTGAAGAGGATCTACTATTCTTGTCAGTTTCATAAACAGAATTGAACTAGATATGGCCCGTGTGTGTAGGAAGCACAGTTCTTTTGTTCTGAGCAAACTCACTGTTCTGGCGCTATAGGAAACACAGTAGAGTAGAAGAGTGCTCTTTCCTCAAAAGCAGAGCGTGTTTCTTGTAAGGCGAGCTAGCGTTTGTTTCCCAGTCCTAATTGGATTGAATCAAATGCAGTTTCTGTTCCTGAGAGCAAGAGTTGTTTTCTGGTAAGAAGAGTCACTATTGTGCTCCCATTGCCGTACACAGTGCAAATTGCACTCGCGTCTGTACCCAGTAAGTACAGTGTATTGGACTGAAGAGGAGCTACTGTTCTCGTCAGTTTCCTAAGCAGAGTTGAACTAGATATGGACCATGTGTGTAGGAAGCACAGTTCTTTTGTTCTGAGCAAGCTCACTGTTTTGGACCTATAGGAAACACAGTAGAGTAGAAGAGTGCTCTTTTCTCAAAAGCAGAATGTGTTTCTTGTAAGGTGAGCTAGCGTTTGTTTCCAACCCCTAAATGGAGTTGAATCACATGCAGTTTTTGGTCATAGGAGCAAGAGTTGTTCTCTGGTAAGGAAAGTCACTATTGTGCTCCCTTTGCCATACACAGCACAAATACCATTCACGTCTGTTCCCAGCAAGTACAGTGTATTGGACTGAAGAGGAGCTACTGTTCTTGTCAGTTTCCTAAGCAGAGTTGAACTAGATATGGCCCGTGTGTATAGGAAGCACAGTTCTTTTGTTCTGAGCAAGCTCACTGTGCGGACCCCATAGGAAACTCAGTGCTCTTTCTCAAAAGCATAGTGTGTTTCTTGTAAGGCGAGCTAGCGTTTGGTTCCCACTTCTAAATGGAGTTGAATCACATGCAGTTTTAGGTCCTACGCGCAAGAGTTGTTTTCTGGTAAGGAAAGTCACTATTGCGCTCCCATTGCCAAACACAGTGCAAATAGCACTCGCATCTGTTCCCAGCAAGTACAGTGTATTGGACTCAAGAGGAGCTACTGTTCTTGTCAGTTTCCTAAGCAGAGTTTAACTAGATATGGCCCGTGTGCGTAGGAAGCACAGTTCTTTTGTTCTGAGCAAGCTCACTGTTCGGAAACCATAGGACACATAGTAGAGAAGAAGAGTGCTCTTTTCTCAAAAGCAGAGTGTGTTTCTTGTAAGGCGAGCTAGCTTTTGTTTCCCAGTCCTAAATGAATTTGAATCACATGCAGTTTCTGTTCCTACGAGTAGAGTTATTTTTTGGTAAGAAGAGTCACTATTGTGCTCCTATTGCCATACACAGTACAAATAGCACTTGCGTTTGTTCCAATCAAGTACAGTGTATTGGACTGAAGAGGAGCAACTGTTCTTGTCAGTTTTCTAAGCAGAGTTGAACTAGATATGGCCCATGTGTACAGGAAGCAAGGTTCTTTTGTTCTGAGCAAGCTCACTGTTTGGACCCATAGGAAACACAGTAGAGTAGAAGAGTGCTCTTTTCTCAAAAGCAGAGTGTGTTTCTTGTAAGGCGAGCTAGCGTTTGTTTCACAATCATAAATGGAGTTGAATCACATGCAATTTCTAGTCCTACAAGCAAGAGTTGTTTTCTGGTAAGAAGAGTCACTATTGTGCTTCCATTGCCGTACACAGTGCAAATAGCACTCGTGTCTGTTCCCAGTTAGTACAGTGTATTGGACTGAAGAGGAGCTACTGTTCTTGTCAGTTTCCTAAGCAGAGTTGAACTAGATATGGACCGTGTGTTTAGGAAGCACAGTTCTTTTGTTCTGAGCAAGCTCACTGTTTTGGAACTATAGGAAACACAGTAGAGTAGAAGAGTGCTTATATCTAAAAAGCAGAGTGTGTTTCTTGAAAGGCGAGCTAGCGTTTGTTTCCCAGTCCTAAATGGAGTTGAATCAAATGCAGTTTTTGGTCCTACGAGCAAGAGTTGTTTTCTGGTAAGAAGAGTCACTATTGTGCTCCAATTGCCGTACACAGTGCAAATAACACTCGTGTCTGTTCCCAGCAAGTAGAGTGTATTGGACTGAAGAGGAGCTACTGTTCTTGTCATTTTCCTAAGCAGAGTTGAACTAGATATGGCCTGTGTGTGTACAAAGCACAGTTCTTTTGTTCTGAGCAAGCTCACTGTTCGAACCCCATAGGAAACACAGTAGAGTAGAATAGTGCTCTTTTCTCAAAAGCAGAGTGTGTTGTTTCTTGTAAGGCGAGCTAGCATTTGTTTCCCAGTCCTAAATGGAGTTCAAAAACACATGAAGTTTCTGGTCCTATGAGCTAGAGTTGTTTTCTGGTAGGAAGAGTCACTATTGCGCTCCATTTGACATACACAGTGCAAATAGCACTCGGGTCTGTTAGCAGAAAGTACAGTGTATTGGACTGAAGAGGAGCTACTGTTCTTGTCAGTTTCCTAAGCAGAATTGAACTAGATATGTCCCGTGTGCGTAGGAAGCACAGTTCTTTTGTTCTGAGCAAGCTCACTGTTCTGGCCATATAGGAAACACAGTAGAGTAGAAGAGTGCTCTTTTCTCAAAAGCAGACTGTGTTTCTTGTAAGGCGAGCTAGCGTTTGTTTCACAATCATAAATGGAGTTGAATCACATGCAATTTCTAGTCCTACAAGCAAGAGTTGTTTTCTGGTAAGAAGAGTCACTGTTGTGCTCCAATTGTCATACAAGGGCAAATAGCACTGGTGTCTCTTCCCAGCATGTACAGTGTATTGGACTGAAGAGGATCTACTGTTCTGGTCAGGTTTTTAAGCAGAGTTGAACTAGATATGGCCCATGTGTGTAGGAAGCACAGTTCTTTGTACTCACCAAGCTCACTGTTCTGGCCCTATAGGAAACACAGTAGAGTAGAAGAGTGCTCTTTCCTCAAAAGCAGAGTGTGTTTCTTGTAAGGCGAGCTAGCGTTTGTTTCCCAGTCCTAAATGTAGTTGAATCACATGCAGTTTCAGGTCCTACAAGCAAGAGTTGTTTTCTGGTAAGGAAAGTCACTATTGCGCTCCAATTGCCATACACAGTGCAAATAGTACTCGCGTCTGTTCCCTGCAAGTATAGTGTATTGGACTGAAGAGGAGCTACTGTTCCTGTCAGTTTCCTAAGCAGAGTTGAACTAGATATGACCCGTGTGTGCAGGAAGCACAATTCTTTTGTTCTGAGCAAGCTCACTGTTTGGACCCCATAGGAAACACAGTAGAGAAGATGTGTGCCCTATTCTCAAAAGCAGAGCGTGTTTCTTGTAAGGCGCGCTAGCGTTTGTTTCCCACTCCTAAATGGAATTGAATCACATGCAGGTTCTGGTCCTATGAGCAAGAGTTGTTTTCTGGTAAGAAGTGTCACTATTGTGCTCCCATTGCCATACACAGTACAAATAGCACTCGCGTCTGTTTCCAGCAAGTACAGTGTATTGGTATGAAGAGGAGCTACTGTTCTTGTCAGTTTCCTAAGCAGAGTTGAACTACATATGACCCCAGTGTGTAGGAAGCACAAATCTTTTGTTCTCAGCAATCTCACTGTTTGGACCCCTTAGGAAACACAGTAGAGAAGATGTGTGCCCTATTCTCAAAAGCGGAGCGTGTTTCTTGTAAGGCGAGCTAGCGTTTGTTTCCCATTCCTAAGTGGATTGAATCAAATGCAGTTTCTGGTCCTACGAGCAAGAGTTGTTTTCTGGCAAGAAGAGTCACTATTGTGCCCCCTTGCCGTAAACAGTGCAAATAGCACTCGCGTCTGTTCCCAGTAAGTACAGTGTATTGGACTGAAGAGGAGCTACTGTGCTCGTCAGTTTCCTAAGCAGAGTTGAACTAGATATGGACCGTGTGTGTAGGAAGCACAGTTCCTTTGTTCTGAGGAAGCTCACTGTTCGAACCCCATAGGAAACACAGTAGAGTAGATGTGTGCCCTATTCTCAAAAGCAGACTGTGTTTCTTGTAAGAGGAGCTAACGTTTGTTTCCCAATCCTAAATGGAGTTGAGTCACATGCAGTTTCTGGTCCTATGAGCTAGAGTTGTTTTCTGGTAAGAAGAGTCACTTTTGCGCTCCCATTGTCATACACAGGGCAAATAGCACTGGCGTCTGTTCCCAGCAAGTACAGTGTATTGGACTGAAGCGGATCTACTGTTCTTGTCAGGTTCCTAAGCAGAGTTGAACTAGATATGGCCCGTTTGTGTAGGAAGCAAAGTTCTTTTTTTCTGAGCAAGCTCACTGTTCTGGCCATATAGGAAAAACAGTAGAGTAGAAAAGTGCTCTTTTCTCAAAAGCAGAGTGTGTTTCTTGTAAGGCGAGCTAGCGTTTGTTTCCCAGTCCTAAATGGAGTTGAATCAAATACAGTTTTTGGTCCTAAGAGCAAGAGTTGTTTTCTGGTAAAGAAGAGTCACTATTGCGCACCCATTGCCATACACAGTACAAATAGCACTCGTGTCTGTTCCCAGCAAGTACAGTGTATTGGACTGAAGAGGAGCTACTGTTCTTGTCAGTTTCCTAAGCAGAGTTGAACTAGATATGGCCCGTTTGTGTAAGAAGCACAATTTTTTGTTCTGAGCAAGCTCACAGTTTGGACCTCATAGGAAACACAGTAGAGAAGATGTGTGCCCTATTTTCAAAAGCAGAGCGTTTTTCTTGTAAGGCGAGCTAGCGTTTGTTTCCCAGTCCTAAATGGATTCAATCAAATGCAGTTTCTGGTCCTACGAGCAAGAGTTGTTTTCTGGTAAGAAGAGTCACTATTGTGCTCCCTTTGCCGTACACAGTGCAAATAGCACTCGCGTCTGTTCCCAGTAAGTACAGTGTATTGGACTGAAGAGGAGCTACTGTTCTCGTCAGTTTCCTAAGCAGAGTTGAACTAGATATGGACCGTGTGTGTAGGAAGCACAGTTCTTTTGTTCTGAGCAAGCTCACTGTTCGAACCCCATAGGAAACACAGTAGAGTAGAAGAGTGCTCTTTTCTCAAAAGCAGAGTGTGTTTCTTGTAAGGCGAGCTAGCGTTTGTTTCCCAGTCCTAAATGGAGTTGAATCAAATGCAATTTTTGGTCCTACGAGCAAGAGTTGTTTTCTGGTAAGAAGAGTCACTATTGCGCTCCCATTGCCAAACACAGTACAAATAGCACTCACGTCTGTTCCCAGCAAGTACAGTCTATTGGACTGCAGAGGAGCTACTGTTCTCGTCAGTTTCCTAAGCAGAGTTGAACTAGATATGGCCCGTGTGTGTAGGAAGCACAGTTCTTTTGTTCTGAGCATGCTCACTGTTCTCGCCCTATAAGAAACACTGTAGAGTAGAAGAGTGCTATATTCTCAAAAGCAGAGTGTGTTTCTTGTAAGGCAAGCTAGCGATTGTTTCCCAGTCCTATATTGAGTTGATTCTCATGTAGTTTCTGGTCCTAGGAGCAAGAGTTTTTTCTGGTAAGAAGAGTCACTATTGTGCTCCTATTGTCATACACAGCACAAAGAGCACTGGTGTATCTTCCCAGCATGTACAGTGTATTGGACTGAAGAGGATCTACTGTTCTTGTCAGGTTCCTAAGCAGAGTTGAATTAGATATGGCCCATGTGTGTAGGAAGCACAGTTCTTTTGTACTCAGCAAGCTCACTGTTCTGACCCTATAGGAAACACAGTAGAGTAGAAGAGTGCTCTTTCCTCAAAAGCAGAGTGTGTTTCTTGTAAGGCAAGCTAGCGTTTGTTTCCCAGTCCTAAATGGAGTTGAATGAAATGCAGTTTCTGGTCCTACGAGCAAGAGTTGTTTTCTGGTGAGGAAAGTCACTATTGCGCTCCCATTGCCATACACAGTGCAAATAGCAATCGCGTCTGTTCCCAGCAAGTACAGTGTATTGGACTTAAGAGGAGCTACAGTTCTTGTCAGTTTCCTAAGCAGAGTTGAACTAGATATGACCCGTGTGTGTAGGAAGCACAGTTCTTTTGTTCTGAGCAAGCTCACAGTTTGGACCCCATAGGAAACACAGTAGAGTAGATGTGTGCCCTATTCTCAAAAGCAGAGTGTGTTTCTTGTAAGGCAAGCTAGCGTTTGTTTCCCTATCCTAAATGGAGTTGAATCACATGCAGGTTCTGGTCCTACAAACAAGAGTTTTTTTCTGGTAAGAAGAGTCACTATTGCGCTCCCATTGCCATACGCAGTGCAAATAGCACTCGCGTCTGTTCCCAGCAAGTACAGTGTATTGGACTGAAGAGGAGCTACTGTTCTTGTCAGTTTTCTAAGCAGGGTTGAACTAGATATGGCCCATGTGTGTAGGAAGCACAGTTCTTTTGTTCTGAGCAAGCTCACTGTTCTGACCCTATAGGACACATTAGAGTAGAAGAGTGCTCTTTTCTCAAAAGCAGAGTGTGTTTCTTGTAAGGCGAGCTAGCGTTTGTTTCCCAGTCCTAAATGGAGTTGAATCAAATACAGTTTTTGGTCCTAAGAGCAAGAGTTGTTTTCTGGTAAAGAAGAGTCACTATTGCGCACCCATTGCCATACACAGTACAAATAGCACTCGTGTCTGTTCCCAGCAAGTACAGTGTATTGGACTGAAGAGGAGCTACTGTTCTTGTCAGTTTCCTAAGCAGAGTTGAACTAGATATGGCCCGTTTGTGTAAGAAGCACAATTTTTTGTTCTGAGCAAGCTCACATTTTGGACCTCATAGGAAACACAGTAGAGAAGATGTGTGCCCTATTTTCAAAAGCAGAGCGTTTTTCTTGTAAGGCGAGCTAGCATTTGTTTCCCAGTCCTAAATGGATTCAATCAAATGCAGTTTCTGGTCCTACGAGCAAGAGTCGTTTTCTGGTAAGAAGAGTCACTATTGTGCTCCCTTTGCCGTACACAGTGCAAATAGCACTCGCGTCTGTTCCCAGTAAGTACAGTGTATTGGACTGAAGAGGAGCTACTGTTCTCGTCAGTTTCCTAAGCAGAGTTGAACTAGATATGGACCGTGTGTGTAGGAAGCACAGTTCTTTTGTTCTGAGCAAGCTCACTGTTCGAACCCCATAGGAAACACAGTAGAGTAGAAGAGTGCTCTTTTCTCAAAAGCAGAGTGTGTTTCTTGTAAGGCGAGCTAGCGTTTGTTTCCCAGTCCTAAATGGAGTTGAATCAAATGCAATTTTTGGTCCTACGAGCAAGAGTTGTTTTCTGGTAAGAAGAGTCACTATTGCGCTCCCATTGCCAAACACAGTACAAATAGCACTCACGTCTGTTCCCAGCAAGTACAGTCTATTGGACTGCAGAGGAGCTACTGTTCTCGTCAGTTTCCTAAGCAGAGTTGAACTAGATATGGCCCGTGTGTGTAGGAAGCACAGTTCTTTTGTTCTGAGCATGCTCACTGTTCTCGCCCTATAAGAAACACTGTAGAGTAGAAGAGTGCTATATTCTCAAAAGCAGAGTGTGTTTCTTGTAAGGCAAGCTAGCGATTGTTTCCCAGTCCTATATTGAGTTGATTCTCATGTAGTTTCTGGTCCTAGGAGCAAGAGTTTTTTCTGGTAAGAAGAGTCACTGTTGTGCTCCTATTGTCATACACAGCACAAAGAGCACTGGTGTATCTTCCCAGCATGTACAGTGTATTGGACTGAAGAGGATCTACTGTTCTTGTCAGGTTCCTAAGCAGAGTTGAATTAGATATGGCCCATGTGTGTAGGAAGCACAGTTCTTTTGTACTCAGCAAGCTCACTGTTCTGACCCTATAGGAAACACAGTAGAGTAGAAGAGTGCTCTTTCCTCAAAAGCAGAGTGTGTTTCTTGTAAGGCGAGCTAGCGTTTGTTTCCCAGTCCTAAATGGAGTTGAATGAAATGCAGTTTCTGGTCCTACGAGCAAGAGTTGTTTTCTGGTGAGGAAAGTCACTATTGCGCTCCCATTGCCATACACAGTGCAAATAGCAATCGCGTCTGTTCCCAGCAAGTACAGTGTATTGGACTTAAGAGGAGCTACAGTTCTTGTCAGTTTCCTAAGCAGAGTTGAACTAGATATGACCCGTGTGTGTAGGAAGCACAGTTCTTTTGTTCTGAGCAAGCTCACAGTTTGGACCCCATAGGAAACACAGTAGAGTAGATGTGTGCCCTATTCTCAAAAGCAGAGTGTGTTTCTTGTAAGGCAAGCTAGCGTTTGTTTCCCTATCCTAAATGGAGTTGAATCACATGCAGGTTCTGGTCCTACAAACAAGAGTTTTTTCTGGTAAGAAGAGTCACTATTGCGCTCCCATTGCCATACGCAGTGCAAATAGCACTCGCGTCTGTTCCCAGCAAGTACAGTGTATTGGACTGAAGAGGAGCTATTGTTCTTGTCAGTTTTCTAAGCAGGGTTGAACTAGATATGGCCCATGTGTGTAGGAAGCACAGTTCTTTTGTTCTGAGCAAGCTCACTGTTCTGACCCTATAGGACACATTAGAGTAGAAGAGTGCTCTTTTCTCAAAAGCAGAGTGTGTTTCTTGTAAGGCGAGCTAGCGTTTGTTTCCCAGTCCTAAATGGAGTTGAATCAAATGCAGTTTTTGGTCCTACGAGCAAGAGTTGTTTTCTGGTAAGAAGAGTCACTGTTGCGCTGCCATTGCCATACACAGTGCAAATAGCACTCGCGTCTGTACCCAGTAAGTACAGTGTATTGGACTTAAGAGGAGCTACTGTTCTGGTCAGTTTCCTAAGCAGAGTTGAACTAGATATGGCCCGTTTGTGTAGGAAGCACAGTTCTTTAGTTCTGAGCAAGCTCACTGTTCTTGCCCTATAGGAAACACTGTAGCGTAGAACAGTGCTCTATTCTGAAAAGCAAAGTGTGTTTCTTGTAAGGCGAACTAGCGATTGTTTCCCAGTCCTAAATTGAGTTGAATCACATGTAGTTTCTGGTCCTACGAGCAAGAGCTTTTTCTGGTAAGAAGAGTCACTGTTGTGCTCCTTTTGTCATACACAGGGCAAATAGCACTGGTGTCTCTTCCCAGCATGTACAGTGTATTGGACTGAAGAGGAGCTACTGTTCCTGTCAGTTTCCTAAGCAGAGTTGAACTAGATATGACCCGTGTGTGCAGGAAGCACAATTCTTTTGTTCTGAGCAAGCTCACTGTTTGGACCCCATAGGAAACACAGTAGAGAAGATGTGTGCCCTATTCTCAAAAGCAGAGCGTGTTTCTTGTAAGGCGCGCTAGCGTTTGTTTCCCACTCCTAAATGGAATTGAATCACATGCAGGTTCTGGTCCTATGAGCAAGAGTTGTTTTCTGGTAAGAAGTGTCACTATTGCGCTCCCATTGCCATACACAGTACAAATAGCACTCCCGTCTGTTTCCAGCAAGTACAGTGTATTGGTATGAAGAGGAGCTACTGTTCTTGTCAGTTTCCTAAGCAGAGTTGAACTACATATGACCCCAGTGTGTAGGAAGCACAAATTTTTTGTTCTCAGCAATCTCACTGTTTGGACCCCTTAAGAAACACAGTAGAGAAGATGTGTGCCCCATTCTCAAAAGCGGAGCGTGTTTCTTGTAAGGCAAGCTAGCGTTTGTTTCCCATTCCTAAGTGGATTGAATCAAATGCAGTTTCTGGTCCTACGAGCAAGAGTTGTTTTCTGGCAAGAAGAGTCACTATTGTGCCCCCTTGCCGTAAACAGTGCAAATAGCACTCGCGTCTGTTCCCAGTAAGTACAGTGTATTGGACTGAAGAGGAGCTACTGTGCTCGTCAGTTTCCTAAGCAGAGTTGAACTAGATATGGACCGTGTGTGTAGGAAGCACAGTTCCTTTGTTCTGAGAAAGCTCACTGTTCGAACCCCATAGGAAACACAGTAGAGTAGAAGAGTGCTCTTTTCTCAAAAGCAGAGTGTGTTTCTTGTAAGGCGAGCTAGCGTTTTTTTCCCAGTCCTAAATGGAGTTGAATCACATGCAGTTTCTGGTCCTACGAGCAAGAGCTGTTTTCTGGTAAGGAAAGTAACTATTGCGCTCCCATTGCAATATACAGTGCAAATAGCACTCGCGTCTGTTCCCAGCAAATACAGTGTATTGGAATGAAGAGGAGCTACTGTTCTTGTCAGTTTCCTAAGCAGAGTTGAACTAGATATGACCCGTGTGTGTAGGATGCACAGTTTTTTTGTTCTGAGCAAGCACACTGTTTGGACCCCATAGGAAACACAGTAGAGTTGATGTGTGCCCTATTCTCAAAAGCAGACTGTGTTTCTTGTAAGAGGAGCTAACGTTTGTTTCCCAATCCTAAATGGAGTTGAGTCACATGCAGTTTCTGGTCCTATGAGCTAGAGTTGTTTTCTGGTAAGAAGAGTCACTTTTGCGCTCCCATTGTCATACACAGGGCAAATAGCACTGGCGTCTGTTCCCAGCAAGTACAGTGTATTGGACGGAAGCGGATCTACTGTTCTTGTCAGGTTCCTAAGCAGAGTTGAACTACATATGGCCCGTGTGTGTAGGAAGCAAAGTTCTTTTTTTCTGAGCAAGCTCACTGTTCTGGCCATATAGGAAAAACAGTAGAGTAGAAGAGTGCTCTTTTCTCAAAAGCAGAGTGTGTTTCTTGTAAGGCGAGCTAGCGTTTGTTTCCCAGTCCTAAATGGAGTTGAATCAAATACAGTTTTTGGTCCTAAGAGCATGAGTTGTTTTCTGGTAAAGAAGAGTCACTATTGCGCACCCATTGCCATACACAGTACAAATAGCACTCGTGTCTGTTCCCAGCAAGTACAGTGTATTGGACTGAAGAGGAGCTACTGTTCTTGTCAGTTTCCTAAGCAGAGTTGAACTAGATATGGCCCGTTTGTGTAAGAAGCACAATTTTTTGTTCTGAGCAAGCTCACAGTTTGGACCTCATAGGAAACACAGTAGAGAAGATGTGTGCCCTATTTTCAAAAGCAGAGCGTTTTTCTTGTAAGGCGAGCTAGCGTTTGTTTCCCAGTCCTAAATGGATTCAATCAAATGCAGTTTCTGGTCCTATGAGCAAGAGTTGTTTTCTGGTAAGAAGAGTCACTATTGTGCTCCCTTTGCCGTACACAGTGCAAATAGCACTCGCGTCTGTTCCCAGTAAGTACAGTGTATTGGACTGAAGAGGAGCTACTGTTCTCGTCAGTTTCCTAAGCAGAGTTGAACTAGATATGGACCGTGTGTGTAGGAAGCACAGTTCTTTTGTTCTGAGCAAGCTCACTGTTCGAACCCCATAGGAAACACAGTAGAGTAGAAGAGTGCTCTTTTCTCAAAAGCAGAGTGTGTTTCTTGTAAGGCGAGCTAGCGTTTGTTTCCCAGTCCTAAATGGAGTTGAATCAAATGCAATTTTTGGTCCTACGAGCAAGAGTTGTTTTCTGGTAAGAAGAGTCACTATTGCGCTCCCATTGCCAAACACAGTACAAATAGCACTCACGTCTGTTCCCAGCAAGTACAGTCTATTGGACTGCAGAGGAGCTACTGTTCTCGTCAGTTTCCTAAGCAGAGTTGAACTAGATATGGCCCGTGTGTGTAGGAAGCACAGTTCTTTTGTTCTGAGCATGCTCACTGTTCTCGCCCTATAAGAAACACTGTAGAGTAGAAGAGTGCTATATTCTCAAAAGCAGAGTGTGTTTCTTGTAAGGCAAGCTAGCGATTGTTTCCCATTCCTATATTGAGTTGATTCACATGTAGTTTCTGGTCCTAGGAGCAAGAGTTTTTTCTGGTAAGAAGAGTCACTATTGTGCTCCTATTGTCATACACAGCACAAAGAGCACTGGTGTCTCTTCCCAGCATGTACAGTGTATTGGACTGAAGAGGATCTACTGTTCTTGTCAGGTTCCTAAGCAGAGTTGAATTAGATATGGCCCATGTGTGTAGCAAGCACAGTTCTTTTGTACTCAGCAAGCTCACTGTTCTGACCCTATAGGAAACACAGTAGAGTAGAAGAGTGCTCTTTCCTCAAAAGCAGAGTGTGTTTCTTGTAAGGCAAGCTAGCGTTTGTTTCCCAGTCCTAAATGGAGTTGAATGAAATGCAGTTTCTGGTCCTACGAGCAAGAGTTGTTTTCTGGTGAGGAAAGTCACTATTGCGCTCCCATTGCCATACACAGTGCAAATAGCAATCGCGTCTGTTCCCAGCAAGTACAGTGTATTGGACTTAAGAGGAGCTACAGTTCTTGTCAGTTTCCTAAGCAGAGTTGAACTAGATATGACCCGTGTGTGTAGGAAGCACAGTTCTTTTGTTCTGAGCAAGCTCACAGTTTGGACCCCATAGGAAACACAGTAGAGTAGATGTGTGCCCTATTCTCAAAAGCAGAGTGTGTTTCTTGTAAGGCAAGCTAGCGTTTGTTTCCCTATCCTAAATGGAGTTGAATCACATGCAGGTTCTGGTCCTACAAACAAGAGTTTTTTTCTGGTAAGAAGAGTCACTATTGCGCTCCCATTGCCATACGCAGTACAAATAGCACTCGCGTCTGTTTCCAGCAAGTACAGTGTATTGGTCTGAAGAGGAGCTACTGTTCTTGTCAGTTTCCTAAGCAGAGTTGAACTAGATATGGACCGTGTGTAGGAAGCACAGTTCTTTTGTTCTGAGCAAGCTCACTGTTCGAACAAAATAGGAAACACAGTAGAGTAGAGGAGTGCTCTTTTCTCAAAATCAGAGTGTGTTTCTTGTAATTCGAGCTAGCGTTTGTTTCCCAGTCCTAAATAGAGTTGAATGAAATGAAGTTTCTGGTCCTACGAGCAAGAGTTGTTTTCTGGTAAGAAGAGTCACTATTGCGCTCCCATTGCCACACACAGTACAAATAGCACTCGCGTCTGTTCCCAACAAGTACAGTCTATTGGACTGCAGAGGAGCTACTGTTCTTGTCAGTTTCCTAAGCAGAGATAAACTAGATATGGCCCGTGTGTGTACAAAGCACAGTTCTTTTTTCTTCTGAGCAAGCTCACTGTTGGAACCCCATAGGAAACACAGTAGAGTATAAGAGTGCACTTTTCTCAAAAGCAGAGTGTGTTTCTTGTAAGGCGAGCTAGCGTTTGTTTCCCAGTCAGAAATGGAGTTGAAATACACATGCAGTTTCTGGTCCTATGAGCTAGAGTTGTTTTCTGGTAAGAAGAGTCACTATTGCGCTCCATTTTCCGTACACAGTGCAAATAGCACTCGTGTCTGTTCCCAGCAAGTACAGTGTATTGGACTGAAGAGGAGCTACTGTTCTTGTCAGTTTTCTAAGCAGGGTTGAACTAGATATGGACCTTGTGTGTAGGAAGCACAGTTCTTTTGTTCTGAGCAAGCTCACTGTTCTGGCCCTATAGGAAACACAGTAGAGAAGAAGAGTGTTCTTTTCTCAAAACCAGACTGTGTTTCTTGTAAGGCGAGCTAGCGTTTGTTTCCCAGTCCTAAATGGAGTTGAATCAAATGCAGTTTTTGGTCATACGAGCAAGAGTTGTTTTCTGGTAAGAAGAGTCACTATTGCGCTCCCATTGTCATACACAGTGCAAATAGCACTGGAGTCTGTTCCCAGCAAGTACAGTGAATTGGACTGAAGAGGAGCTACTGTTCTCATCAGTTTCCTAAGCAGAGTTGAACTAGATATTGCCCGTTTGTGTAGGAAGCACAGTTCTTTTGTTCTGAGCAAGCTCACTGTTCTCGCCCTATAGGAAACACTGTAGAGTAGAAGAGTGCTCTATTCCCAAAAGCAGAGTGTGTTTCTTGTAAGGCGAGCTAGCAATTGTTTTCCAGTCCTAAATTGAGTTGAATCACATGTAGTTTCTAGTCCTACGAGCTAGAGTTTTTTTCTGGTAAGAAGAGTCATTATTGCGCTCCTATTGTCATACACAGGGCAAATAGCACTGGTGTCTCTTCCCAGCATGTACAGTGTATTGGACTGAAGAGGATCTACTGTTCTTGTCAAATTCCTAAGCAGAGTTGAACTAGATATGGCCCATGTGTGTAGGAAGCACAGTTCTTTGTACTCAGCAAGCTCACTGTTCTGGCCCTATAGGAAACACAGTAGAGTAGAAGGGTGCTCTTTCCTCAAAAGCAGAGTGTGTTTCTTGTAAGGCGAGCTAGCATTTGTTTCCCAGTCCTAAATGGAGTTGAATCACATGCAGTTTCAGGTCCTACGATCAAGAGTTGTTTTCTGGTAAGGAAAGTCACTATTGAGCTCCCATTGCCATACACAGTGCAAATAGTACTCGCGTTTGTTCCCAGCAAGTATAGTGTATTGGACTGAAGAGGAGCTACTGTTCTTGTCAGTTTCTTAAGCAGAGTTGAACTAGATATGACCCGTGTGTGCAGGAAGCACAATTCTTTTGTTCTGAGCAAGCTCACTGTTTGGACCCCATAGGAAACACAGTAGAGAAGATGTGTGCCCTATTCTCAAAAGCAGAGCGTGTTTCTTGTAAGGCGAGTCAGCGTTTGTTTCCCAGGCCTAAGTGGATTGAATCAAATGCAGATTCTGGTCCTACGAGCAAGAGTTGTTTTCTGATAAGAAGAGTCACTATTGTGCTCCCATTGCTGTACACAGTGCAAATAGCACTCCCGTCTGTTCCCAGTAAGTACAGTGTATTGGACTGAAGAGGAGCTACTGTTCTCGTCAGTTTCCTAAGCAGAGTTGAACTAGATATGGCACATGTGTGTGGGAAGCACAGTTCTTCTGTTCTGAGCAAACTCACTGTTTGGACACCATAGGAAACACAGTAGAGTAGATGTGTGCCCTATTCTCAAATGCAGAATGTGTTTCTTATAAGGCGAGCTAGCGTTTGTTTTAAAATCCTAAATGGAGTTGAATCACATGCAGTTTCTGATCCTACGAGCAAGAGTTGTTTTGTGGTAAGAAGAGTCACTATTGCCCTCCCATTGTCATACACAGGGCAAATAGCAATGGCGTCTGTTCCCAGCAAGTACAGTGTATTGGACTGAAGAGGATCTACTGTTCTTGTCAGGATCCTAAGCAGAGTTGAACTAGATATGGCCCATGTGTATAGGAAGCACAGTTCTTTTGTACTCAGGAAGTTCACTGTTCTGGCCCTATAGGAAACACAGTAGAGTAGAAGAGTGCTCTTTCCACAAAAGCAGAGTGTGTTTCTTGTAAGGCGAGCTAGCTTTGTTTCCCAGTCCTAAATGGAGTTGAATCACATGCAGTTTCTGTTCCTATGAGCAAGAATTGTTTTGTGGTAAGAAGAGTCACTATTGAGCTCCCATTGCCATACACAGTGCAAATAGCCCTCGCCTCTGTTCCCACCAACTACAGTGTATTGGACTGAAGAGGAGCTACTGTTCTTGTCAGTTTCCTAAGCAGAGTTGAACTAGATATGACCCGTGTGTGTAGGAATCACAGTTCTTTTGTTCTGAGCAAGCTCACTGTTTGGACCCCATAGGAAACACAGTAGAGTAGATGTGTGCCTCATTCTGAAAAGCAGAGCATGTTTCTTGTAAGGTGAGCTAGCGTTTGTTTCCCAGTCCTAAATGGAGTTGAATCACATGCAGTTTCTGGTCCTACGAGCAAGAGTTTTTTCTGGTAATAAGAGTCACTATTGTGCTCCCATTGTCATACACAGGGCAAATAGCACTGGCATCTGTTCCCAGCATGTACAGTGTATTGGACTGAAGAGGAGCTACTGTTCTTGTCAGTTTCCTAAGCAGAGTTGAACTAGATATGGCCCGTGTGTGTAGGAAGCACAGTTCTTTTGTTCTGAGAAAGCTCACTTTTCTGGCGCTATAGGAAACACAGTAGAGTAGAAGAGTGCTGTTTTCTCAAAAGCAGAGTGTGTTTCTTCTAAGGCGAGCTAGCGTTTGTTTCCAAGTTCTAAATGGAGTTGAATCACATGCAGTTTTTGGTCCTACACGCAAGAGTTGTTTTCTGGTAAGGAAAGTCACTATTGTGCTCCCATTGCCATACACAGTGCAAATAGCACTCGCATCTTTTCCCAGCATGTACAGTGTATTGGGCTGAAGAGGCGCTACTGTTCTTGTCATTTTCCTATGCAGAGTTGAATTAGATATGGCGCGAGTGTGGAGGAAGCACAGTTCTTTTGTTCTCAGCAAGCTCACAGTTCGGTCCCCATAGAAAACACAGTAGAGTTGAAGAGTGCACTTTACTCAAAAAAAAGAGTATGTTTCTTTTAAGGCGAGCTAGCGTTTGTTTCCCAGTCCTAATTGGAGTTGAATGACATTCAGTTTCTGGTCCTACGAGCAAGAGTTGTTTTCTGGTAAGAAGAGTCACTATTGCACTGCAACTGCCATACACAGGACAAATGGCACTGGCGTCTGTTCCCAGCAAGTACAGTGTATTGGACTGAGGAGGATCTAGTGTTCTTGTCAGTTTCCTAAGCAGAGTTGAACTAGATATGGCCGTGTGTGTAGGAAGCACAGTTTTTTTGTTCTCAGCAAGCTCACTGTTCGGAAAACATAGGAAACACAGTAGAGTAGAAGAGTGCTCTTTTCTCAAAAGCAGAGTGTGTTTCTTGTAAAGTGAGCTAGAGTTTGTTTCCCAGTCCTAAATGGAGTGGAATCACATGCAGTTTCTGGTCCTACGAGCAAGATTTGCTTTCTGGTAAGAAGAGTCACTATTGCGCTGCCATTGCCATACACAGGACAAATAGCACTGGCGTCTGTTCCCAGCAAGTACAGTGTATTGAACTGAAGAGGATCTACTGTTCTTGTCAGGTTCCTAAGCAGACTTGAACTAGATATGGCCCGTGTGTAGGAAGCACAGTTTTTTTGTTCTGAGCAAGCTCACTTTTCGGAACACATAGGAAACACAGTAGAGTAGAAGAGTGCTCTTTTCTCAAAAGCAGAGTGTGTTTTTGTAAGGCGAGCTAGCGTTTGTTTCCTAGTCCTAAATGGAGTTGAATCACATGCAGTTTCTGGTCCTATGAACAAGAGTTGTTTTCTGGTAAGGAAAGTCACTATTGCGCTCCCATTGCCCTTTACAAGGCAAATAGCACTCGCGTCTTTTCCCAGCAAGTACAGTGTATCGGACGGAAGAGGAGCTACTGTTCTTGTCAGTTTCCTAAGCAGAGTTGAACTAGATATGGCCGTGTGTGTAGGAAGGACAGTTCTTTTGTTCTGAGCAAGCTCACTGTTCTGACCCCATAGGAAACACAGTAGAGTAGAAGAGTGCTCTTTTCTCAAAAGCAGAGTTTGTTTCATGTAAGGCGAGCTAGCATTTGTTTCCCAGTCCTAAATGGAGTTGAATCACATGCAGTTTCTGGTCTTACGAGCAAGAGATGTTTTCTGGTAAGGAAAGTCACTATTGCGCTCCCATTGCCATACACAGTGCAAATAGCACTCGCGTCTGTTCCCATTAATTATAGTATATTGGACTGAAGAGGAGCTACTGTTCTTGTCAGTTTCCTAAGCAGAGTTGAACTAGATATGGCCCGTGTGTAGGAAGCACAGTTCTTTTGTTCTGAGCAAGCTCACTGTTCTGGCCCTATAGGAAACACAGTAGAGTAGAAGAGTGCTCTTTTCTCTAAAGCAGAGTGTGTTTCTTGTAAGGTGAGCTAGCTTTTGTTTCCCAGTCCTAAATGGAGTTGAATCACATGCAGTTTCTGGTCCTACGAGCAAGAGTTGTTTTCTGGTAAGAAGAGTCACTATTGCACTGCAACTGCCATACACAGGACAAATGGCACTGGCGTCTGTTCCCAGCAAGTACAGTGTATTGGACTGAAGAGGATCTAGTGTTCTTGTCAGTTTCCTAAGCAGAGTTGAACTAGATATGGCCGTGTGTGTAGGAAGCACAGTTCTTTTGTTCTGAGCAAGCTCACTGTTCGGACACCATAGGAAACACAGTAGAGTAGAAGAGTGCTCTTTTCTCTAAAGCAGAGTGTGTTTCTTGTAAGGCGAGCTAGCGTTTGTTTCCCAGTCCTAAATGGAGTTGAGTCACTTGCAGTTTTTTGTCCTACGAGCAAGAGTTGCTTTCTGGTAAGACGAGTCACTATTGTGCTAAAATTCCCATACACAGTGCAAATAGCTCTCGCGTCTGTTCCCCGCAAGTAAAGTGTATTGGACTGAAGAGTTGCTACTGTTCTTGTCAGTTTCATAAGCAGAGTTGAACTAGATATGGCCCGTGTATGTAGGAAGCACAGGTCTTTTGTTCTGAGCAAGCTCACTGTTCGAACACCATAGGAAACACAGTAGAGTAGAAGAGTGCTCTTTTCTCAAAAGCAGAGTGTGTTTCATGTAAGGCGAGCTAGCATTTGTTTCCCAGTCCTAAATGGAGTTGAATCACATACAGTTTCTGGTCCTACGAGCAAGAGTTGTTTTCTGTTAAGGAAAGTCACTATTGTGCTCCTATTGCCATCCACAGTACAAATAGCACTCACGTGTTTTCCCGGCAAGTACAGTGTATTGGACTGAAGAGGAGCTACTGTTCTTGTCTGTTTCCTAAGCAGAGTTCAACTAGATATGGCCCGTGTGTAGGAAGCACAGTTCTTATGTTCTGAGCAAGCTCACTGTTCTGGCCCTATAGGAAACACAGTAGAGTAGAAGGGTGCTCTTTTCTCTAAAGCCGAGTGTGTTTCTTGTAAGGCGAGCTAGCATTTGTTTCTAAATCCTAAATGGAGTTGAATCATATGCAGTTTCTGGTCCTACGAGCAAGAGTTGTTTTCTGGTAAGACGAGTCACTATTGTGCTCCCATTGACATACACAGTGCAAATAGCACTCGCGTCTCTTTCCAGCAAGTACAGTGTATGGGACTAAAGAGGAGCTACTGTTCTTGTCAGTTTCCTATGCAGAGTTGAACTAGATATGGCCGTGTGAGTAGGAACCACAGTTTTTTTGTTCTGAGCAAGCTCACTGTTCGGAAAACATAGGAAACACAGTAAAGTAGAAGAGTGCTCTTTTCTCAAAAGGAGAGTGTGTTTCTTGGAATTCGAGCTAGCGTTTGTTTCCCAGTTAAATGGAGCTGAGTCACATGCAGTTTTTTGTCCTATGAGCAAGAGTTGTTTTCTGGTAAGAGAAGGCACTATTACGCTCCAATTGTCATACACAGTGCAAATAGCACTCGCGTCTGTTCTTTGAAAGTACAGTGTATTGGACTGAAGAGGATCTACTGTTCTTGTCAGGTTACTAAGCAGAATTGAACTAGATATGGCCGTGTGTGTAGGAAGCACAGTTCTTTTGTTCTGAGCAAGCTCACTGTTCGGACACCATAAGAAACAAAGTAGAGTAGAAGAGTGCTCTTTTCTCAAAAGCAGAGTGTGTTTCTTGTAAGGCGAGCTAGCGTTTGTTTCCCAGTCCTAAATGGAGTTGAATCTCATGCAGTTTCTGGTCCTAAGAGCAAGAGTTGTTTTCTGGTAAGGAAAGTCACTATTGCGCTCCCATTGCCATACACAGTGCAAATAGCACTCGCGTCTGTTCCCAGCAAGTACAGTGTATCGGACTGAAGAGGAGCTACTGTTCTTGTCAGTTTCCTAAGCAGAGTTGAACTAGATATGGCCCGTGTGTGTAGGAAGCACAGTTCTTATGTTCTGAACAAGCTCACTGTTCTGGCCCTATTGGAAACACAGTAGAGTAGAAGAGTGCTCTTTTCTCAAAAGCAGAGTGTGTTTTTGTAAGGCGAGCTAGCATTTGTTTCCTAGTCCTAAATGGAGTTGAATCACATGCAGTTTCTGGTCCTACAAGCAAGAGTAGTTTTCTGGTAAGAAGAGTCACTATTGCGCTGCCATTGCCATACACAGGACAAATAGCACTGGCGTCTGTTCCCAGCATGTACAGTGTATTGGACTGAAGAGGATCTACTGTTCTTGTCAGGTTCCTAAGCAGACTTGAATTAGATATGGCCGTGTGTGTAGGAAGCACAGTTTTTTTGTCCTGAGCAAGCTCATTTTTCAGAACACATAGGAAACACAGTAAAGTAGAAGAGTGCTCTTTTCTCAAAAGCAGAGTGTGTTTCTTGTAAAGTGAGCTAGCGTTTGTTTCCCAGTCCTAAATGGAGTTGAGTCACATGCAGTATTTTGTCCAACGAGCAAGAGTTATTTTCTGGTAAGACAAGTCACTATTGTGCTCCAATGCCATACACAGTGCAAATAGCACTCGCGTCTGTTCCCCGCAAATACAGTGTATTGGACTGAAGAGGAGCTACTGTTCTTGTTTGTTTCGTAAGCAGAGTTGAATTAGATATGGCGTGTGTGTGTAGAAAGCACAGTTCTTTTGTTCAGAGCAAGCTCAATGTTCGGACCCCATAGGAAACACAGTAGAGTAGAAGAGTGCTCTTTTCTCAAAAGCAGAGTGTGTTTCTTGTAAGGCGAGCAAGCATTTCTTTCCAAGTCCTAAATGGAGTTGAATCCCATGCAGTTTCTGGTCCTACGAGCAAGAGTTGTTTTCTGGTAAGGAAAGTCACTATTGCGCTCCCATTGCCATACACAGTGCAAATAGCACTCGCGTCTGTTCCCAGCAAGTACAGTGTATCGGATTGAAGAGGAGCTACTGTTCTTTTCAGTTTCCTAAGCAGAGTTGAACTAGTTATGGCCCGTGTGTGTAGGAAGTACAGTTCTTTTTTTCTGAGCAACCTCACTGTTCTGGCCCTATAGGAAACACAGTAGAGTAGAAGAGTGCTCTTTTCTCAAAAGCAGAGTGTGTTTCTTTAAAGCGAGCTAGAGTTTATTTCCCAGTCCTAAATTTAGTTGAATCCCATGCAGTTTCTGGTCCTATGAGCAAGAGTTGTTTTCTGGTAAGAAGAGTCACTATTGCGCTGCCATTGCCATACACAGGACAAATAGCACTGGCGTCTCTTCCCAGCAAGTACAGTGTATTGGACTGAAGAGGATCTACTGTTCTTGTAAGGTTCCTAAGCAGAGTTGAACTAGATATGGCCCGTGAGTGTAGGAAGCACAGTTCTTATGTTCTGAGCAAGCTCACTGTTCTGGCCCCAGAGGAAACACAGTAGAGTAGAAGAGTGCTCTTTTCTCTAAAGCAGAGTGTGTTTCTTGTAAGGCGAGCTAGCGTTTGTTTCCCAGTCCTAAATGGAGTTGAGTCACTTGCAGTTTTTTGTCCTACGAGCAAGAGTTGCTTTCTGGTAAGACGAGTCACTATTGTGCTAAAATTGCCATACACAGTGCAAATAGCTCTCGCGTCTGTTCCCCGCAAGTAAAGTGTATTGGACTGAAGAGGAGCTACTGTTCTTGTCAGTTTCATAAGCAGAGTTGAACTAGATATGGCCCGTGTATGTAGAAAGCAGAGTTCTTTTGTTCTGGGAAGCTCACTGTTCGGACCCCATAGGAAACACAGTAGAGTAGAAGAGTGCTCTTCTCTCAAAAGCAGAGTGTGTTTCATGTAAGGCGAGCTAGCATTTGTTTCCCAGTCCTAAATGGAGTTGAATCACATACAGTTTCTGGTCCTACGAGCAAGAGTTGTTTTCTGGTAAGGAAAGTCACTATTGTGCTCCTATTGCCATCCACAGTACAAATAGCACTCACGTCTTTTCCCAGCAAGTACAGTGTATTGGACAGAAGAGGAGCTACTGTTCTTGTCAGTTTCCTAAGCAGAGTTCAACTAGATATGGCCCGTGTGTAGGAAGCACAGTTCTTATGTTCTGAGCAAGCTCACTGTTCTGGCCCTATAGGAAACACAGTAGAGTAGAAGGGTGCTCTTTTCTCTAAAGCCGAGTGTGTTTCTTGTAAGGCGAGCTAGCGTTTGTTTCCCAATCCTAAATGGAGTTGAATCACATGCAGTTTCTGGTCCTACTAGCAAGAGTTGTTTTCTGTTAAGACGAGTCACTATTGTGCTCCCATTGACATACACAGTGCAAATAGCACTCGCGTCTCTTTCCAGCAAGTACAGTGTATCGGACTAAAGAGGAGCTACTGTTCTTGTCAGTTTCCTATGCAGAGTTGAACTAGATATGGCCGTGTGAGTAGGAACCACAGTTTTTTTGTTCTGAGCAAGCTCACTGTTCAGAATACATAAGAAACTCAGTAGAGTAGAAGAGTGCTCTTTTCTCAAAAGCAGAGTGTGTTTCTTGGAATTCGAGCTAGCGTTTGTTTCCCAGTTAAATGGAGTTGAGTCACATGCAGTTTTTTGTCCTACGAGCAAGAGTTGTTTTCTGGTAAGAGAAGTCACTATTGCGCTCCAATTGCCATACACAGTGCAAATAGCACTCGCGTCTGTTCCCTGCAAGTACAGTGTATTGGACGGAAGAGGAGCTGTTGTTCTTGTCAGTTTCCTAAGCAGAGTTGAACTAGATATGGCCCGTGTGTAGGAAGCACAGTTCTTTTGTTCTGAGCAAGCTCACTGTTCTGGCCCTATAGGAAACACAGTAGAGTAGAAGAGTGCTCTTTTCTCTAAAGCAGAGTGTGTTTCTTGTAAGGTGAGCTAGCTTTTGTTTCCCAGTCCTAAATGGAGTTGAATCACATGCAGTTTCTGGTCCTACGAGCAAGAGTTGTTTTCTGGTAAGAAGAGTCACTATTGCACTGCAACTGCCATACACAGGACAAATGGCACTGGCGTCTGTTCCCAGCAAGTACAGTGTATTGGACTGAAGAGGATCTAGTGTTCTTGTCAGTTTCCTAAGCAGAGTTGAACTAGATATGGCCGTGTGTGTAGGAAGCACAGTTCTTTTGTTCTGAGCAAGCTCACTGTTCGGACACCATAGGAAACACAGTAGAGTAGAAGAGTGCTCTTTTCTCTAAAGCAGAGTGTGTTTCTTGTAAGGCGAGCTAGCGTTTGTTTCCCAGTCCTAAATGGAGTTGAGTCACTTGCAGTTTTTTGTCCTACGAGCAAGAGTTGCTTTCTGGTAAGACGAGTCACTATTGTGCTAAAATTCCCATACACAGTGCAAATAGCTCTCGCGTCTGTTCCCCGCAAGTAAAGTGTATTGGACTGAAGAGTTGCTACTGTTCTTGTCAGTTTCATAAGCAGAGTTGAACTAGATATGGCCCGTGTATGTAGGAAGCACAGGTCTTTTGTTCTGAGCAAGCTCACTGTTCGAACACCATAGGAAACACAGTAGAGTAGAAGAGTGCTCTTTTCTCAAAAGCAGAGTGTGTTTCATGTAAGGCGAGCTAGCATTTGTTTCCCAGTCCTAAATGGAGTTGAATCACATACAGTTTCTGGTCCTACGAGCAAGAGTTGTTTTCTGTTAAGGAAAGTCACTATTGTGCTCCTATTGCCATCCACAGTACAAATAGCACTCACGTGTTTTCCCGGCAAGTACAGTGTATTGGACTGAAGAGGAGCTACTGTTCTTGTCTGTTTCCTAAGCAGAGTTCAACTAGATATGGCCCGTGTGTAGGAAGCACAGTTCTTATGTTCTGAGCAAGCTCACTGTTCTGGCCCTATAGGAAACACAGTAGAGTAGAAGGGTGCTCTTTTCTCTAAAGCCGAGTGTGTTTCTTGTAAGGCGAGCTAGCATTTGTTTCTAAATCCTAAATGGAGTTGAATCATATGCAGTTTCTGGTCCTACGAGCAAGAGTTGTTTTCTGGTAAGACGAGTCACTATTGTGCTCCCATTGACATACACAGTGCAAATAGCACTCGCGTCTCTTTCCAGCAAGTACAGTGTATGGGACTAAAGAGGAGCTACTGTTCTTGTCAGTTTCCTATGCAGAGTTGAACTAGATATGGCCGTGTGAGTAGGAACCACAGTTTTTTTGTTCTGAGCAAGCTCACTGTTCGGAATACATAGGAAACACAGTAAAGTAGAAGAGTGCTCTTTTCTCAAAAGGAGAGTGTGTTTCTTGGAATTCGAGCTAGCGTTTGTTTCCCAGTTAAATGGAGCTGAGTCACATGCAGTTTTTTGTCCTATGAGCAAGAGTTGTTTTCTGGTAAGAGAAGGCACTATTACGCTCCAATTGTCATACACAGTGCAAATAGCACTCGCGTCTGTTCTTTGAAAGTACAGTGTATTGGACTGAAGAGGATCTACTGTTCTTGTCAGGTTACTAAGCAGAATTGAACTAGATATGGCCGTGTGTGTAGGAAGCACAGTTCTTTTGTTCTGAGCAAGCTCACTGTTCGGACACCATAAGAAACAAAGTAGAGTAGAAGAGTGCTCTTTTCTCAAAAGCAGAGTGTGTTTCTTGTAAGGCGAGCTAGCGTTTGTTTCCCAGTCCTAAATGGAGTTGAATCTCATGCAGTTTCTGGTCCTAAGAGCAAGAGTTGTTTTCTGGTAAGGAAAGTCACTATTGCGCTCCCATTGCCATACACAGTGCAAATAGCACTCGCGTCTGTTCCCAGCAAGTACAGTGTATCGGACTGAAGAGGAGCTACTGTTCTTGTCAGTTTCCTAAGCAGAGTTGAACTAGATATGGCCCGTGTGTGTAGGAAGCACAGTTCTTATGTTCTGAACAAGCTCACTGTTCTGGCCCTATTGGAAACACAGTAGAGTAGAAGAGTGCTCTTTTCTCAAAAGCAGAGTGTGTTTTTGTAAGGCGAGCTAGCATTTGTTTCCTAGTCCTAAATGGAGTTGAATCACATGCAGTTTCTGGTCCTACAAGCAAGAGTAGTTTTCTGGTAAGAAGAGTCACTATTGCGCTGCCATTGCCATACACAGGACAAATAGCACTGGCGTCTGTTCCCAGCATGTACAGTGTATTGGACTGAAGAGGATCTACTGTTCTTGTCAGGTTCCTAAGCAGACTTGAATTAGATATGGCCGTGTGTGTAGGAAGCACAGTTTTTTTGTCCTGAGCAAGCTCATTTTTCAGAACACATAGGAAACACAGTAAAGTAGAAGAGTGCTCTTTTCTCAAAAGCAGAGTGTGTTTCTTGTAAAGTGAGCTAGCGTTTGTTTCCCAGTCCTAAATGGAGTTGAGTCACATGCAGTATTTTGTCCAACGAGCAAGAGTTATTTTCTGGTAAGACAAGTCACTATTGTGCTCCAATGCCATACACAGTGCAAATAGCACTCGCGTCTGTTCCCCGCAAATACAGTGTATTGGACTGAAGAGGAGCTACTGTTCTTGTTTGTTTCGTAAGCAGAGTTGAATTAGATATGGCGTGTGTGTGTAGAAAGCACAGTTCTTTTGTTCAGAGCAAGCTCAATGTTCGGACCCCATAGGAAACACAGTAGAGTAGAAGAGTGCTCTTTTCTCAAAAGCAGAGTGTGTTTCTTGTAAGGCGAGCAAGCATTTCTTTCCAAGTCCTAAATGGAGTTGAATCCCATGCAGTTTCTGGTCCTACGAGCAAGAGTTGTTTTCTGGTAAGGAAAGTCACTATTGCGCTCCCATTGCCATACACAGTGCAAATAGCACTCGCGTCTGTTCCCAGCAAGTACAGTGTATCGGATTGAAGAGGAGCTACTGTTCTTTTCAGTTTCCTAAGCAGAGTTGAACTAGTTATGGCCCGTGTGTGTAGGAAGTACAGTTCTTTTTTTCTGAGCAACCTCACTGTTCTGGCCCTATAGGAAACACAGTAGAGTAGAAGAGTGCTCTTTTCTCAAAAGCAGAGTGTGTTTCTTTAAAGCGAGCTAGAGTTTATTTCCCAGTCCTAAATTTAGTTGAATCCCATGCAGTTTCTGGTCCTATGAGCAAGAGTTGTTTTCTGGTAAGAAGAGTCACTATTGCGCTGCCATTGCCATACACAGGACAAATAGCACTGGCGTCTCTTCCCAGCAAGTACAGTGTATTGGACTGAAGAGGATCTACTGTTCTTGTAAGGTTCCTAAGCAGAGTTGAACTAGATATGGCCCGTGAGTGTAGGAAGCACAGTTCTTATGTTCTGAGCAAGCTCACTGTTCTGGCCCCAGAGGAAACACAGTAGAGTAGAAGAGTGCTCTTTTCTCTAAAGCAGAGTGTGTTTCTTGTAAGGCGAGCTAGCGTTTGTTTCCCAGTCCTAAATGGAGTTGAGTCACTTGCAGTTTTTTGTCCTACGAGCAAGAGTTGCTTTCTGGTAAGACGAGTCACTATTGTGCTAAAATTGCCATACACAGTGCAAATAGCTCTCGCGTCTGTTCCCCGCAAGTAAAGTGTATTGGACTGAAGAGGAGCTACTGTTCTTGTCAGTTTCATAAGCAGAGTTGAACTAGATATGGCCCGTGTATGTAGAAAGCAGAGTTCTTTTGTTCTGGGAAGCTCACTGTTCGGACCCCATAGGAAACACAGTAGAGTAGAAGAGTGCTCTTCTCTCAAAAGCAGAGTGTGTTTCATGTAAGGCGAGCTAGCATTTGTGTCCCAGTCCTAAATGGAGTTGAATCACATACAGTTTCTGGTCCTACGAGCAAGAGTTGTTTTCTGGTAAGGAAAGTCACTATTGTGCTCCTATTGCCATCCACAGTACAAATAGCACTCACGTCTTTTCCCAGCAAGTACAGTGTATTGGACAGAAGAGGAGCTACTGTTCTTGTCAGTTTCCTAAGCAGAGTTCAACTAGATATGGCCCGTGTGTAGGAAGCACAGTTCTTATGTTCTGAGCAAGCTCACTGTTCTGGCCCTATAGGAAACACAGTAGAGTAGAAGGGTGCTCTTTTCTCTAAAGCCGAGTGTGTTTCTTGTAAGGCGAGCTAGCGTTTGTTTCCCAATCCTAAATGGAGTTGAATCACATGCAGTTTCTGGTCCTACTAGCAAGAGTTGTTTTCTGTTAAGACGAGTCACTATTGTGCTCCCATTGACATACACAGTGCAAATAGCACTCGCGTCTCTTTCCAGCAAGTACAGTGTATCGGACTAAAGAGGAGCTACTGTTCTTGTCAGTTTCCTATGCAGAGTTGAACTAGATATGGCCGTGTGAGTAGGAACCACAGTTTTTTTGTTCTGAGCAAGCTCACTGTTCAGAATACATAAGAAACTCAGTAGAGTAGAAGAGTGCTCTTTTCTCAAAAGCAGAGTGTGTTTCTTGGAATTCGAGCTAGCGTTTGTTTCCCAGTTAAATGGAGTTGAGTCACATGCAGTTTTTTGTCCTACGAGCAAGAGTTGTTTTCTGGTAAGAGAAGTCACTATTGCGCTCCAATTGCCATACACAGTGCAAATAGCACTCGCGTCTGTTCCCTGCAAGTACAGTGTATTGGACGGAAGAGGAGCTGTTGTTCTTGTCAGTTTCCTAAGCAGAGTTGAACTAGATATGGCCCGTGTGTAGGAAGCACAGTACTTTTGTTCTGAGCAAGCTCACTGTTCTGCCCCTATAGGAAACACAGTAGAGTAGAAGTGTGCTCTTTTCTCTAAAGCAGAATGTGTTCCTTGTAAGGTGAGCTAGCTTTTGTTTGCCAGTCCTAAATGGAGTTGAATCACATGCAGTTTCTGGTCCTACAAGCAAGAGTTGTTTTCTGGTAAGAAGAGTCACTATTGCGCTGCCATTGCCATGCAGAGGACAAATAGCTCTGGCGTCTCTTCCCAGCAAGTACAGTGTATTGGACTAAAGAGGATCTACTGTTCTTGTCATGTTCCTAAGCAGACTTGAACTAGATATGGCCGTGTGTGTAGGAAGCACAGTTTTTTTGTTCTGAGCAAGCTCACTTTTCGGAACACCTAGGAAACACAGTAGAGTAGAAGAGTGCTCTTTTCTCAAAAGCAGAGTGTGTTTCTTGTAAAGCGAGCTAGCTTTTGTTTCCCAGTCCTAAATGGAGTTGAATCACATGCAGTTTCTGGTCCTACAAGCAAGAGTTGTTTTCTGGTAAGAAGAGTCACTATTGCGCTGCCATTGCCATACACAGGACAAATAGCACTGGCGTCTGTTCCCAGTAAGTACAGTGTATTGGACTGAAGAGGATCTACTGTTCTTGTCAGGTTCCTAAGCAGAAGTGAACTAGACATGGCCGTGTGTGTAGGAAGCACAGTTCTTTTGTTCTGAGCAAGCTCACTGTTCGGACCGCATAGGAAACACAGTAGAGTAGAAGAGTGCTCTTTTCTCAAAAGCAGAGTGTGTTTCTTGTAAGTCGAGCTAGCGTTTGTTTTCTAGTCCTAAATGGAGTTGAGTCACATGCAGTTTTTTGTCCTACGAGCAAGAGTTGTTTTCTGGTAAGACGAGTCACTATTGTGCTCCAATGCCATACACAGTGCAAATAGCACTCGCGTCTGTTCCCTGCAAGTACAGTGTATCGGACTGAAGAGGAGCTACTATTCTTGTTTGTTTCCTAAGCAGAGTTGAACTAGATATGGCCCGTGTGTGTAGAAAGCACAGTTCTTTTGTTCTCAGCAAGCTCACTGTTCTGGCCCTATAGGAAACACAGAAGAGTAGAAGAGTGCTCTTTTCTCAAAAGCAGAGTTTGTTTCTTGTAAGGCGAGCTAGCGTTTGTTTCCCAGTCCTAAATGGAGTTGAATCACATGCAGTTTCTGGTCCTACGAGCAAGAGTTGTTTTCTGGTAAGAAGAGTCACTATTGTGCTCCCATTGTTTTACACAGGGCAAATAGCACTGGCGTCTGTTCCCAGCATGTACCGTGTATTGGACTGAAGAGGATCTACTGTTCTTGTCAGGTTCCTAAGCAGAATTGAACTAGATACGGCCATGTGTGTAGGAAGCCCAGTTCTTTGTTCTGAGCAAGCTCACTGTTCTTTCCCTATAGGAAACACAGTAGAGTAGAAGAGTGCTCTTTTCTCAAAAGCAGAGTGTGTTTCTTGTAAGGCGAGCTAGCATTTGTTTCCCAGTCCTAAATGGAGTTGAATCACATGCAGTTTCTCGTCTTACGAGCAAGAGTTGTTTTCTGGTAAGGAAAGTCAATATTGTGTTCCCACTGCCATACACAGTGCAAATAGCACTCGCGTCTGTTCCCAGCAAGTACAGTGTATCGGACTGAAGAGGAGCTACTGTTCTTGTCAGTTTCCTAAGCAGAGTTGAACGAGATATTTCCCGTGTGTTTAGGAAGCACACTTCTCTTGTTCTGAGCAAGCTCACTGTTCTGGCCCTATAGGAAACACAGTAGAGTAGAAGAGTGCTCTTTTCTCTAAAGCAGATTGTGTTTCTTGTAAGGCGAGCGATCGTTTGTTTTCCAGTCATAAATGGTGTTGAGTCACAGGCAGTTTTTGTTCCTACGAGCAAGAGTTGTTTTCTGGTAAGAAGAGTCACTATTGTGCTCCAAATTCCATACACAGTGCAAATAGCACTCGCGTTTGTTCCCAGCAAGTACAGTGTATTGGACTGAATAGGAGCTACTGTTCTTGTCAGTTTCCTAAGCAGAGTTGAACTAGATATGGCCGTGTGTGTAGGAAGCACAGTTCTTTTGTTCTGAGCAAGCTCACTGTTCGGACCCCATAGGAAACACAGTAGAGTAGAAGAGTGCTCTGTTGCTGTAGAATTTCTCTCCAGCTCCCACCACCAAGTCCCGCCAGTCTCAGAGCCCACTTATAAAATAAACACACAGACTCTTACATTATTTAAACTGCTTGGCCATTAGCTCAGGCCTGTTATTGTCTAGCTCTTACTCTTATATTTAGCCCATTTCTATTAATCTTTACTTTGACACATGGCTCATGGCTTACTGGTACCTTACATCTTCCTTGTCCTGATGGCGGCTGGCAGTGTCTCTCTCTCAGCCTTCCACTTCCCCGCTTTATTCTCCTCCTTGCCCCGCATACACTTCCTGCCTAGCCAACGGCCAATCAGTGTTTTATTGATTAATTAGCAACACATTTGCCATACATCCCACAGCACTTCCCCCTTTTTTTTTTTCAAAAAGGAAGGTTTTAACCTTAACAAAGTAAAATTACATATAATTTGGGAATTTGGGCGTAGCTTCTCTTACTACTTCCTGCTGGAAGGGGGCGCTGTATCTTGTGGGGAAACAAAAAAAAATTTAGAATTATGGAATAGTCCATGAGGCTGTATCATCTGAGCCAGATGCCTTTAAGCCATTTTGGATGTTGGATCATCTGGGCCATGGTGTCATAGGAGACCTTCAGGGGGTCTTGGCTGGTCAAACCTGATGTATCTTAATCTTGAACAAATCCATAGCCTCTGGCTTTCTGTGGAAACAAAAGAGACTCTTTTCCAAAGCAACATATCCTTACATCCAAATTTTGAAGTCAAGGTATCTTTAAAATATACATTTTGGCATAACTCTACAGCTTTTACAATCAAATATTTTTCTGCAGTTAAAAGTCCCAACGACAACACAATCCAGATTCTCTGTGTAATATCCATTTTTACCTGGCTTATTTTTTATACTACCTTTACTGTCTCTTTAATGACTTTATTTTTTAAAACTATGTATTTGTTTCTATAACTCTATATATCACCTTTTTTGTCTCTTTCAAGCCTACGTATCTTTTACACACATTGTAAACTATTACATCTGAATCTGTCTTATTGTGAATCTATTGCTTTAAACTGCAGCAGCTGTGGCTGCTGGCTCCGCCCACCTCAGATTCCCAACATGGCTACGTTTTCCACCAGCTCTGGGAGCCATCAACTCTCAGAAATAGTGGGTCTCTGCTTCTATCAAAGCAGCGTGTAGCCCAGAAATCTCTTTTTTTTTTGTTTTGTTTTGTACTAGCAAAGGCTAAATCCACCACACAGCTTAATGTGCCACTTGCAGAGGCCTCATTCCCGCCATACTGCAGGTCAAGCATGCACGCCAGGAACCCGCCATAGTAGCTCAAACACGCAGGCTGCCACTAGCTTGAAAGAGACAACTAGGAGCTGTTTTTAGCTCTGTTTTAGAATCTTTTTTCTCAGTTTTTAGGTGGAAACTCTTGCCAACACATTGGACGCCATTTGTTGCTGGAGAATTTCTCTCCAGCTCCCACCACCAAGTCCCGCCAGTCTCAGAGCCCACTTATAAAATAAACACAAAGACTCTTACATTATTTAAACTGCTTGGCCATTAGCTAAGGCCTGTTATTGTCTAGCTCTTACTCTTATATTTAGCAGATTTCTATTAATTTTTACTTTGCCACATGGCTCATGGCTTACTGGTACCTTACATCTTCCTTGTCCTGATGGCGGCTGGCAGTGTCTCTCTCTCAGCCTTCCACTTCCCTGCTTTATTCTCCTCCTTGCCCCGCCTACACTTCCTGCCTAGCCAACGGCCAATCAGTGTTTTATTGATTAATTAGCAACACATTTGCCATACAGCCCACAGCAGTGCTCTTTTCTCAAAAGCAGAGTGTATTTCTTGTAAGGCGAGCTAGCGTTTGTTTCCTAGTCCTAAATGGAGTTGAATCACATGCAGTTTCTGGTCCTATGAGCAAGAGTTGTTTTCTGGTAAGGAAAGTCACTATTGCGCTCCCATTGCCATACACATTACAAATAGCACTCACGTCTGTTCCCAGGAAGTACAGTGTATTGGACTGAATAGGAGCTACTGTACTGTCAGTTCCCTAAGCAGAGTTGAACTAGATATGGTCCGTGTGTAGGAAGCACAGTTCTTTTGTTCTGAGCAAGCTCACTGTTTGGACCCCATAGGAAACACAGTAGAGTTGAAGAGTGCTCTTTTCTCAAAAGCAGAGTGTGTTTCATGTAAGGCGAGCTAGCATTTGTTTTCCAGTCCTAAATGGAGTTGAATCACATGCAGTTTCTGGTCCTACGAGCAAGAGTTGTTTTCTGGTAAGGAAAGTCACTATTGCCCTCCCATTGCCATACATAGTGCAAAGAGCACTCGGTCCATTCCCAGCAAGTACAGTGTATCGGACTGAAGAGGAGCTACTGTTCTTGTCAGTTTCCTAAGCAGAGTTGAACTAGATATGGCCCGTGTGAAGGAAGCACAGTTCTTTTGTTCTGATCAAGCTCACTGTTCTGGCCCTATAGGAAACACAGAAGAGTAGAAGAGTGCTCTTTTCTCAAAAGCAGAGTGTTTTTCTTGTAAGGCGAGCTAGCGTTTGTTTCCCAGTCTTAAATGGAGTTGAGACACATGCAGTTTCTGGTCCTAGGAGCAAGAGTTGTTTTCTGGTAAGAAGAGTCACTATTGCACTCCCATTGCCATACACAGTGCAAATAGCACTTGCATCTGTTCCCAGCAAGTACAGTGTATTGGACTGAAGAGGATCTACTGTTCATGTCAGTTTCCTAAGCAGAGTTGAACTAGATATGGCCCGTGTGTTTAGGAAGCACAGTTCTTTTGTTCTGAGCAAGCTCACTGTTCGGACCCCATAGGAAACACAGTAGAGTAGAAGAGTGCTCTTTTCTCAAAAGCAGTGTGTGTTTCATGTAAGGCGAGCTATCATTTGTTTCCCAGTCCTAAATGGAGTTGAATCACATGCAGTTTCTGGTCCTACGAGCAAGAGTTGTTTTCTGGTAAGGAAAGTCACTATTGCGCTCTCATTGACATACACAGTGCAAATAGCACTCGCGTGTGTTCCCAGCTATTACAGTGTATCGGACTGAAGAGGAGCTACTGTTCTTGTTAGTTTCCTAAGCAGAGTTGAACTAGATATGGCCCGTGTGTGTAGGAAGCACAGTTCTTTTGTTCTCAGCAAGCTCACTGTTCTGGCCATATAGGAAACACTTTAGAGTAGAAGAGTGCTCTTTTCTCAAAAGCAGAGTGTGTTTCTTGTAAGGCGAGCTAGCGTTTGTTTCCCAGTCCTAAATGGAGTTGAATCCCATGCAGTTTCTGGTCCTACGAGCAAGAGATCTTTTCTCGTAAGAAGAGTCACTATTGTGCTGCCATTGCCATACACAGGACAAATAGCACTGTTGTCTGTTCCCAGCAAGTACAGTGTATTGGACTGAAGAGGATGTACTGTTCATGTCAGGTTCCTAAGCAGAATTGAACTAGATATGGCCGTGTGTGGAGGAAGCACAGTTTTTTTGTTCTGAGCAAGCTCACTGTTCGGACCACATAGGAAACACAGTAGAGTAGAAGAGTACTCTTTTCCCAAAAGCAGAGTGTGTTTCTTGTAAGGCGAGCTAGCGTTTGTTTCCCGGTCCTAAATGGAGTTAAATCACATGCAGTTACTGGTCCTACGAGCAAGAGTTGTTTTCTGGTAAGGAAGTCACTATTGTGCTCCCTTTGCCATACACAGTGCAAATAGCACTCGCGTCTGTTCCCAGCAAGTACAGTGTATTGGACTGAAGAGCAGCTTCTGTTCTTGTCAGTTTCCAAAGCAGAGTTGAACTAGATATGGTCGATGTGTGTAGGAAGCACAGTTCTTTTGTTCTGAGCAAGCTCATTGTTTAGACACCATAAGAAACACAGTAGAGTAGACGAGTGCTCTTTTCTCAAAAAAAGAGTGTGTTTCTTGTAAAGCGAGCGAGCGTTTGTTTCCCAGTCCTAAATGGAGTTGAATCCCATGCAGTTTCTGGTCCTACGAGCAAGAGTTCTTTTCTAGTAAGAAGAGTCACTATTGTGCTGCCATTGCCATACACAGGACAAATAGCACTGTTGTCTGTTCCCAACAAGTACAGTGTATTGGACTGAAGAGGATCTACTGTTCTTGTCAGGTTACTAAGCAGAATTGAACTAGATATGGCCGTGTGTGGAGGAAGCACAGTTTTTTTGTTCTGAGCAATCTCACTGTTCGGACCACATAGGAAACACAGTAGAGTAGAAGAGTGCTCTTTTCTCAAAAGCAGAGTGTGTTTCTTGTAAGGCGAGCTAGCGTTTGTTTCCCAGTCCTAAATGGAGTTGAGTCACATGCAGTTTCTGTTCCTACGAGCAAGAGTTGTTTTCTGGTAAGAAGAGTTACTATTGTGCTCCCATTGTTTTACACAGGGCAAATAGCACTGGCGTCTGTTCCCAGCATGTACAGTGTATTGGACTGAAGAGGATCTACTGTTCTTGTCAGGTTTCTAAGCAGAATTGAACTAGATATGGCCATGTGTGTAGGAAGCACAGTTCTTTGTTCTGAGCAAGTTCACTGTTCTTTCCCTGTAGGAAACACAGTATATTAGAAGAGTGCTCTTTTCTCAAAAGCAGAGTGTTTTTCTTGTAAGGCGAGCTAGCGTTTCTTTCCCAGTCCTAAATGGAGTTAAGACACATGCAGTTTTTAGTCCTACGAGCAAGAGTTTTTTTCTGGTAAGAAGAGTCACTATTGCACTCCCATTGCCATACACAGTGCAAATAGCACTTGCATCTGTTCCCAGCATGTACAGTGTATTGGACTGAAGAGGATCTACTGTTCATGTCAGTTTCCTAAGCAGAGTTGAACTAGATATGGCCCGTTTGTGTAGGAAGCACAGTTCTTTTGTTCTGAGCAAGCTCACTTTTCGGACCCCATAGGAAACACAGTAGAGTAGAAGAGTGCTCTTTTCTCAAAAGCAGTGTGTGTTTCATGTAAGGCGAGCTAGCATTTGTTTCCCAGTCCTTAATGGATTTGAATCACATGCAGTTTCTGGTCCTATGAGCAAGAGTTGTTTTCTGGTAAGGAAAGTCACTATTGCGCTCTCATTGACATACACAGTGCAAATAGCACTCGCGTGTGTTCCCAGCTATTACAGTGTATCGGACTGAAGAGGAGCTCCTGTTCTTGTTAGTTTCCTAAGAAGAGTTGAACTAGATACGGCCCGTGTGTTTAGGAAGCACAGTTCTTTTGTTCTCAGCAAGCTCACTGTTCTGGCCCTATAGGAAACACTTTAGAGTAGAAGAGTGCTCTTTTCTCAAAAGCAGAGTTTGTTTCTTGTAAGGCGAGCTAGCATTTGTTTCCCAGTCCTAAATGGAGTTGAATCCCATGCAGTTTCTGGTCCTAAGAGCAAGAGATCTTTTCTTGTAAGAAGAGTCACTATTGTGCTGCCATTGCCATACACAGGACAAATAGCACTGTTGTCTGTTCCCAGCAAGTACAGTGTATTGGACTGAAGAGGATGTACTGTTCATGTCAGGTTCCTAAGCAGAATTGAACTAGATATGGCCGTGTGTGGAGGAAGCACAGTTTTTTTGTTCTGAGCAAGCTCACTGTTCGGACCACATAGGAAACACAGTAGAGTAGAAGAGTGCTCTTTTCTCAAAAGCAGAGTGTGTTTCTTGTAAGGCGAGCTAGCGTTTGTTTCCCAGTCCTAAATGGAGTTGAGTCACATGCAGTTTCTGTTCCTACGAGCAAGAGTTGTTTTCTGGTAAGAAGAGTTACTATTGTGCTCCCATTGTTTTACACAGGGCAAATAGCACTGGCGTCTGTTCCCAGCATGTACAGTGTATTGGACTGAAGAGGATCTACTGTTCTTGTCAGGTTTCTAAGCAGAATTGAACTAGATACGGCCTTGTGTGTAGGAAGCACAGTTCTTTGTTCTGAGCAAGTTCACTGTTCTTTCCCTGTAGGAAACACAGTATATTAGAAGAGTGCTCTTTTCTCAAAAGCAGAGTGTTTTTCTTGTAAGGCGAGCTAGCGTTTCTTTCCCAGTCCTAAATGGAGTTGAGACACATGCAGTTTTTGGTCCTACGAGCAAGAGTTTTTTTCTGGTAAGAAGAGTCACTATTGCACTCCCATTGCCATACACAGTGCAAATAGCACTTGCATCTGTTCCCAGCATGTACAGTGTATTGGACTGAAGAGGATCTACTGTTCATGTCAGTTTCCTAAGCAGAGTTGAACTAGATATGGCCCGTGTGTGTAGGAAGCACAGTTCTTTTGTTCTGAGCAAGCTCACTTTTCGGACCCCATAGGAAACACAGTAGAGTAGAAGAGTGCTCTTTCTCAAAAGCAGTGTGTGTTTCATGTAAGGCGAGCTAGCATTTGTTTCCCAGTCCTTAATGGAGTTGAATCACATGCAGTTTCTGGTCCTATGAGCAAGAGTTGTTTTCTGGTAAGGAAAGTCACTATTGCGCTCTCATTGACATACACAGTGCAAGTAGCACTCGCGTGTGTTCCCAGATATGACAGTGTATCGGACTGAAGAGGAGCTCCTGTTCTTGTTAGTTTCCTAAGCAGAGTTGAACTAGATATGGCCCGTGTGTGTAGGAAGCACAGTTCTTTTGTTCTCAGCAAGCTCACTGTTCTGGCCCTATAGGAAACACTTTAGAGTAGAAGAGTGCTCTTTTCTCAAAAGCAGAGTGTGTTTCTTGTAAGGCGAGCTAGCGTTTGTTTCCCAGTCCTAAATGGAGTTGAATCCCATGCAGTTTCTGGTCCTACGAGCAAGAGATCTTTTCTCGTAAGAAGAGTCACTATTGTGCTGCCATTGCCATACACAGGACAAATAGCACTGTTGTCTGTTCCCAGCAAGTACAGTGTATTGGACTGAAGAGGATCTACTGTTCATGTCAGGTTCCTAAGCAGAATTGAACTAGATATGGCCGTGTGTGGAGGAAGCACAGTTTTTTTGTTCTGAGCAAGCTCACTGTTCGGACGACATAGGAAACACAGTAGAGTAGAAGAGTGCTCTTTTCCCAAAAGCAGAGTGTGTTTCTTGTAAGGCGAGCTAGCGTTTATTTCCCAGTCTTAAATGGAGTTAAATCACATGCAGTTACTGGTCCTACGAGCAAGAGTTGTTTTCTGGTAAGGAAGTCACTATTGTGCTCCCATTGCCATACACAGTGCAAATAGCACTCGCGTCTGTTCCCAGCAAGTACAGTGTATTGGACTGAAGAGCAGCTTCTGTTCTTGTCAGTTTCCAAAGCAGAGTTGAACTAGATATGGTCGATGTGTGTAGGAAGCACAGTTCTTTTGTTCTGAGCAAGCTCATTGTTTAGACCCCATAAGAAACACAGTAGAGTAGAAGAGTGCTCTTTTCTCAAAAGAAGAGTGTGTTTCTTGTAAAGCGAGCGAGCGTTTGTTTCCCAGTCCTAAATGGAGTTGAATCCCATGCAGTTTCTGGTCCTACGAGCAAGAGTTCTTTTCTAGTAAGAAGAGTCACTATTGTGCTGCCATTGCCATACACAGGACAAATAGCACTGTTGTCTGTTCCCAGCAAGTACAGTGTATTGGACTGAAGAGGATCTACTGTTCATGTCAGGTTCCTAAGCAGAATTGAACTAGATATGGCCGTGTGTGGAGGAAGCACAGTTTTTTTGTTCGGAGCAATCTCACTGTTCGGACCATATAGGAAACACAGTAGAGTAGAAGAGTGCTCTTTTCTCAAAAGCAGAGTGTGTTTCTTGTAAGGCGAGCTAGCGTTTGTTTCCCAGTCCTAAATGGAGTTGAGTCACATGCAGTTTCTGTTCCTACGAGCAAGAGTTGTTTTCTGGTAAGAAGAGCCACTATTGTGCTCCCATTGTTTTACACAGGGCAAATAGCACTGGTGTCTGTTCCCAGCATGTACAGTGTATTGGACTGAAGAGGATCTACTGTTCTTGTCAGGTTCCAAAGCAGAATTGAACTAGATACGGCCATGTGTGTAGGAAGCACAGTTCTTTGTTCTGAGCAAGCTCACTGTTCTTTCCCTGTAGGAAACACAGTATATTAGAAGAGTGCTCTTTTCTCAAAAGCAGAGTGTTTTTCTTGTAAGGCGAGCTAGCGTTTCTTTCCCAGTCCTAAATGGAGTTGAGACACATGCAGTTTTTGGTCCTACGAGCAAGAGTTTTTTTCTGGTAAGAAGAGTCACTATTGCACTCCCATTGCCATACACATTGCAAATAGAACTTGCAACTGTTCCCAGCAAGTACAGTGTATTGGACTGAAGAGGATCTACTGTTCATGTCAGTTTCCTAAGCAGAGTTGAACTAGATATGGCCCGTGTGTGTAGGAAGCACAGTTCTTTTGTTCTGAGCAAGCTCACTTTTGGGACCCCATAGGAAACACAGTAGAGTAGAAGAGTGCTCTTTTCTCAAAAGCAGTGTGTGTTTCATGTAAGGCGAGCTATCATTTGTTTCCCTGTCCTAAATGGAGTTGAATCACATGCAGTTTCTGGTCCTACGAGCAAGAGTTGTTTTCTGGTAAGGAAAGTCACTATTGCGCTCTCATTGACATACACAGTGCAAATAGCACTCGCGTGTGTTCCCAGCTATTACAGTGTATTGGAATGAAGAGGAGCTACTGTTCTTGTTAGTTTCCTAAGCAGAGTTGAACTAGATATGGCCCGTGTGTGTAGGAAGCACAGTTCTTTTGTTCTCAGCAAGCTCACTGTTCTGGCCCTATAGGAAACACTTTAGAGTAGAAGAGTGCTCTTTTCTCAAAAGCAGAGTTTGTTTCTTGTAAGGTGAGCTAGCGTTTGTTTCCCAGTCCTAAATGGAGTTGAATCCCATGCAGTTTCTGGTCCTACGAGCAAGAGATCTTTTCTCGTAAGAAGAGTCACTATTGTGCTGCCATTGCCATACACAGGACAAATAGCACTGTTGTCTGTTCCCAGCAAGTACAGTGTATTCGACTGAAGAGGATCTACTGTTCATGTCAGGTTCCTAAGCAGAATTGAACTAGATATGGCCGTGTGTGGAGGAAGCACTGTTTCTTTGTTCTGAGCAAGCTCACTGTTCGGACCACATAGGAAACACAGTAGAGTAGAAGAGTGCTCTTTTCCCAAAAGCAGAGTGTGTTTCTTGTAAGGCGAGCTAGCGTTTGTTTCCCAGTCTTAAATGGAGTTAAATCACTTGCAGTTACTGGTCCTACGAGCAAGAGTTGTTTTCTGGTAAGGAAGTCACTATTGTGCTCCCATTGCCATACACAGTGCAAATAGCACTCGCGTCTGTTCCCAGCAAGTACAGTGTATTGGACTGAAGAGCAGCTTCTGTTCTTGTCAGTTTCCAAAGCAGAGTTGAACTAGATATGGTCGATGTGTGTAGGAAGCACAGTTCTTTTGTTCTGAGCAAGCTCATTGTTTAGACCCCATAAGAAACACAGTAGATTAGAAGAGTGCTCTTTTCTCAAAAGAAGAGTGTGTTTCTTGTAAAGTGAGCGAGCGTTTGTTTCCCAGTCGTAAATGGAGTTGAATCCCATGCAGTTTCTGGTCCTACGAGCAAGAGTTCTTTTCTAGTAAGAAGAGTCACTATTGTGCTGCCATTGCCATACACAGGACAAATAGCACTGTTGTCTGTTCCCAGCAAGTACAGTGTATTGGACTGAAGAGGATCTACTGTTCATGTCAGGTTCCTAAGCAGAATTGAACTAGATATGGCCGTGTGTGGAGGAAGCACAGTTTTTTTGTTCTGAGCAAGCTCACTGTTCGGACCATATAGGAAACACAGTAGAGTAGAAGAGTGCTCTTTTCTCAAAAGCAGAGTGTGTTTCTTGTAAGGCGAGCTAGCGTTTGTTTCCCAGTCCTAAATGGAGTTGAGTCACATGCAGTTTCTGTTCCTACGAGCAAGAGTTGTTTTCTGGTAAGAAGAGCCACTATTGTGCTCCCATTGTTTTACACAGGGCAAATAGCACTGGTGTCTGTTCCCAGCATGTACAGTGTATTGGACTGAAGAGGATCTACTGTTCTTGTCAGGTTCCAAAGCAGAATTGAACTAGATACGGCCATGTGTGTAGGAAGCACAGTTCTTTGTTCTGAGCAAGCTCACTGTTCTTTCCCTGTAGGAAACACAGTATATTAGAAGAGTGCTCTTTTCTCAATAGCAGAGTGTTTTTCTTGTAAGGCTAGCTAGCGTTTCTTTCCCAGTCCTAAATGGAGTTGAGACACATGCAGTTTTTGGTCCTACGAGCAAGAGTTTTTTTCTGGTAAGAAGAGTCACTATTGCACTCCCATTGCCATACACATTGCAAATAGAACTTGCATCTGTTCCCAGCAAGTACAGTGTATTGGACTGAAGAGGATCTACTGTTCATGTCAGTTTCCTAAGCAGAGTTGAACTAGATATGGCCCGTGTGTGTAGGAAGCACAGTTCTTTTGTTCTGAGCAAGCTCACTTTTGGGACCCCATAGGAAACACAGTAGAGTAGAAGAGTGCTCTTTTCTCAAAAGCAGTGTGTGTTTCATGTAAGGCGAGCTATCATTTGTTTCCCTGTCCTAAATGGAGTTGAATCACATGCAGTTTCTGGTCCTACGAGCAAGAGTTGTTTTCTGGTAAGGAAAGTCACTATTGCGCTCTCATTGACATACACAGTGCAAATAGCACTCGCGTGTGTTCCCAGCTATTACAGTGTATTGGAATGAAGAGGAGCTACTGTTCTTGTTAGTTTCCTAAGCAGAGTTGAACTAGATATGGCCCGTGTGTGTAGGAAGCACAGTTCTTTTGTTCTCAGCAAGCTCACTGTTCTGGCCCTATAGGAAACACTTTAGAGTAGAAGAGTGCTCTTTTCTCAAAAGCAGAGTTTGTTTCTTGTAAGGTGAGCTAGCGTTTGTTTCCCAGTCCTAAATGGAGTTGAATCCCATGCAGTTTCTGGTCCTACGAGCAAGAGATCTTTTCTCGTAAGAAGAGTCACTATTGTGCTGCCATTGCCATACACAGGACAAATAGCACTGTCGTCTGTTCCCAGCAAGTACAGTGTATTCGACTGAAGAGGATCTACTGTTCATGTCAGGTTCCTAAGCAGAATTGAACTAGATATGGCCGTGTGTGGAGGAAGCACTGTTTCTTTGTTCTGAGCAAGCTCACTGTTCGGACCACATAGGAAACACAGTAGAGTAGAAGAGTGCTCTTTTCCCAAAAGCAGAGTGTGTTTCTTGTAAGGCGAGCTAGCGTTTGTTTCCCAGTCTTAAATGGAGTTAAATCACTTGCAGTTACTGGTCCTACGAGCAAGAGTTGTTTTCTGGTAAGGAAGTCACTATTGTGCTCCCATTGCCATACACAGTGCAAATAGCACTCGCGTCTGTTCCCAGCAAGTACAGTGTATTGGACTGAAGAGCAGCTTCTGTTCTTGTCAGTTTCCAAAGCAGAGTTGAACTAGATATGGTCGATGTGTGTAGGAAGCACAGTTCTTTTGTTCTGAGCAAGCTCATTGTTTAGACCCCATAAGAAACACAGTAGATTAGAAGAGTGCTCTTTTCTCAAAAGAAGAGTGTGTTTCTTGTAAAGTGAGCGAGCGTTTGTTTCCCAGTCCTAAATGGAGTTGAATCCCATGCAGTTTCTGGTCCTACGAGCAAGAGTTCTTTTCTAGTAAGAAGAGTCACTATTGTGCTGCCATTGCCATACACAGGACAAATAGCACTGTTGTCTGTTCCCAGCAAGTACAGTGTATTGGACTGAAGAGGATCTACTGTTCATGTCAGGTTCCTAAGCAGAATTGAACTAGATATGGCCGTGTGTGGAGGAAGCACAGTTTTTTTGTTCTGAGCAAGCTCACTGTTCGGACCACACAGGAAACACAGTAGAGTAGAAGAGTGCTCTTTTCTCAAAAGCAGAGTGTGTTTCTTGTAAGGCGAGCTAGTGTTTGTTTCGAAGTCCTAAATGGAGTTGAATCACATGCAGTTTCTGGTCCTACGAGCAAGAGTTGTTTTTTGGTAAGGAAAGTCACTATTGCGCTCCCATTGCCATACACAGTGCAAATAGCCATCGCGTCTGTTCCCAGCAATTACAGTGTATCGGACTGAAGAGGAGCTACTGTTCTTGTCAGTTTCCTAAGCAGAGTTGAACTAGATATGGTCCGTGTGTAGGAAGCACAGTTTTCTGTTCTGAGCAAGCTCACTGTTTGGACCCCATAGGAAACACAGTAGAGTAGATGAGTGCTCTTTTCTCAAAAGCAGAGTGTGTTTCTTGTGGCGAGCTAGCATTTGTTTCCCAGTCCTAAATGGAGTTGAATCCCATGCAGTTTCTGTTTCTACGAGCAAGAGTTGTTTTCTGGTAAGGAAAGTCACTATGGCGCTCCCATTGCCATACACAGTGCCAATAGCACTCGCGTGTGTTCCCAGCTAGTACAGTGTACCGGACTGAAGAGGAGCAACTGTTTTTGTCAGTTTCCTAAGCAGAGTTGAACTAGATATGGCCCGTGTGTAGGAAGCACAGTTTTTTTTTTCTGAGCAAGCTCACTGTTCTGGCCCTATAGGAAACACTTTAGAGTATAAGAGGGCTCTTTTCTCAAAAGCAGAGTGTGTTTCTTGTAAGGCGAGCTAGCGTTTGTTTCCCAGTCCTAAATGGTGTTGAATCTCATGCAGTTTCTGGTCCTACGAGCAAGAGTTGTTTTCTGGTAAGAAGAGTCACTCTTGTGCTCCCATTGCCATGCACAGAGCAAATAGCACTCGCTCTGTTCCCAGCAAGTACAGTGTATCAGACTGAAGAGTAGCTACTGTTGTTGTCAGTTTCCTAAGCAGAGTTGAACGAGATATGGCCCGTGTGTGTAGGAAGCTCAGTTCTTTTGTTCTGAGCAAGCTCACTGTTTTGACCACATAGGAAACACAGTAGAGTAGAAGAGTGCTCTTTTCTCAAAAGCAGGGTGTGGTTCTTGTAGGGCGAGCTAGTTTTTGTTTCCCAGTCCTAAATGGAGTTGAATCACATGCAGTTTCTGGTCCTACGAGCAAGAGTTGTTTTCTGGTAAGGAAAGTCACTATTGCGCTCCCATTGCCATACACAGTGCAAATAGCACTCGCGTCTGTTCCCAGAAATTACAGTGTATCGGACTGAAGAGGAGCTACTGTTCTTGTCGGTTTCCTAAGCAGAGTTGAACTAGATATGGTCCATGTGTAGGAAGCACAGTTTTCTGTTCTGAGCAAGCTCACTGTTTGGACCCCGTAGGAAACACAATAGAGTAGAAGAGTGCTCTTTTCTCAAAAGCAGAGTGTGTTTCTTGTAAGGCGAGCTAGCATTTGTTTCCCAGTGCTAAATGGAGTTGAATCACATGCAGTTTCTGGTCCTACGAGCAAGAGTTGTTTTCTGGTAAGGAAAGTCACTATTGCGCTCCCATTGCCATACACAGGACAAATAGCACTGGCGTCTGTTCCCAGCAAGTACAGTGTATTGGACTGAAGGGGATCTACTGTTCTTGTCAGGTTCCTAAACAGAATTGAACTAGATATGGCCGTGTGTGTAGGAAGCACAGTTCTTTCGTTCTGAGCAAGCTCACTGTTCTGGCCCTACAGGAAACACAGTAGAGTAGAAGAGTGCTCTTTTCTCAAAAGCAGAGTGTATTTCTTGTAAGGCGAGCTAGCGTTTGTTTCCCAGTCCTAAATGGAGTTGAGTCACATGCAGTTTCTGGTCCTAGGAACAAGAGTTGTTTTCTGGTAAGAGGAGTCACTATTGAGCTCCCATTGTCATACACAGGGCAAATAGTACTGGCGTCTGTTCCCAGCATGTACAGTGTATTGGACTGAAGAGGATCTACTGTTCTTGTCAGTTTCCTAAGCAGAATTGAATAGATATGGCCCCTGTGTGCAGGAAGCACAGTTCTTTTGTTCTGAGGAAGCTCACTCATCTGGCCCTATAGGAAACACAGTATAGTAGAAGAATGCTCTTTTGTCAAAAGCACAGAGTTTTACTGGTAAGGCGAGCTAGCATTTCTTTCCCAGTCCTAAATGGAGTTGAGACACATGGAGTTTTTGGTCCTACGAGCAAGAGTTTTTTTCTGGTAGGAAGAGTCACTATTGCACTTTCTTTGCCATACACAGTGCAAATAGCACTTGCATCTGTTCCCAGCAAGTACAGTGTATTGGACTGAAGAGGATCTACTGTTCTTGTCAGTTTTTTAAGCAGAGTTGAACTAGATATGGCCCGTGTGTGTAGGAAGCACAGTTCTTTTGTTCTGAGCAAGCTCACTGTTTTGGTCCTATAGGAAACACAGTTGAGTAGAAGAGTGCTCTTTTCTCAAAAGCAGAGTGTGTTTCTTGTAAGGCGAGCTTGCGTTTGTTTCCCAGCTTAAATGGAGTTGTGTCACATGCAGTTTTTGGTCCTACGAGCAAGAGTTGTTTTCTGGTAAGAAGAATCACTATTGTGCTCCAATTGCCATACACAGTGCAAATAGCACTCGCGTCTGTTCCCCGCAAGTACATTGTATTGGACTGAATAGGAGCTACTGTTCTTGTCAGTTTCCTTAGCAGAGTTGAACTTGATATGGGCCGTGTGTGTAGGAAGCTCAGTTCTTTTGTTCTGAGCAAGCTCACTGTTCTGGCCCGATAGGAAACACTGTAGAGTAGAAGAGTGCTCTTTTCTCTAAAGCAGAGTGTGTTTCTTGTAATGCGAGCTTGCGTTTGTTTCCCAGTCCTAAATGGAGTGGAATCACATGCAGTTTCTGGTCCTACGAGCAAGAGTTGTTTTATGGTAAGAATAGTCACTATTGCGTTGCCATTGCCATACACAGGACAAATAGCACTGGCATCTGTTCCCAGCAAGTACAGTGTATTGCACTGAAGAGGATCTACTATTCTTGTCAATTTCCTAAGCAGAATTGAACTAGATATGACCGTATGTGTAGGAAGCACAGTTCTTTTGTTCTGAGCAAGCTCACTGTTTTGGTCTTAATGGAAACACAGTTGAGTAGAAGAGTGCTCTTTCTCAAAAGCAGAGTGTGTTTCTTGTAATGCGAGCTTGCGTTTGTTTCCCAGTCCTAAATGGAGTGGCATCACATGCAGTTTCTGGTCCTACGAGCAAGAGTTGTTTTATGGTAAGAATAGTCACTATTGCGCTGCCATTGCCATACCCAGGACAAATAGCACTGGCATCTGTTCCCAGCAAGTACAGTGTATTGCACTGAAGAGGATCTACTATTCTTGTCAATTTCCTAAGCAGAATTGAACTAGATATGACCGTATGTGTAGGAAGCACAGTTCTTTTGTTCTGAGCAAGCTCACTGTTTTGTTCTTAATGGAAACACAGTTGAGTAGAAGAGTGCTCTTTTCTCAAAAGCAGAGTGTGTTTCTTGTAAGGCGAACTCGAGTTTGTTTCACAGGCCTAAATGGAGTTGAGTCACATGCAGTTTTTTGTCCTACGAGCAAGAGTTGTTTTCTGGTAAGACGAGTCACTATTGTGCTCCAATTGCCATACACAGTGCAAATAGCACTCGTGTCTGTTCCCAGCAAGTACAGTGTATTGGAATGAAGAGGAGCTACTGTTCTTGTCAGGTTCCTAAGCAGAGTTGAACTAGATATGGTCCGTGTGTGTAGGAAGCACAGTTCTTTTGTTCTGAGCAAGCTCACTGTTTGGACCCCATAGGAAACACAGTAGAGTAGAAGAGTGCTCTCTTCTCAAAAGCAGAGTGTGTTTCTTGTAAGGCGAGCTATCATTTGTTTCCCAGTCTTAAATGGAGTTGAATCCCATGCAGTTTCTGGTCCTAGGAGCAAGAGTTGTTTTCTGGTAAGAAGAGTCACTATTGTGCTCCCATTGTCATACACAGGGCATATAGCACTCGCATCTGTTCCCAGCAAGTACAGTGTTTTGGACTGAAGAGGATCTACTATTCTTGTCAGTTTCCTAAGCAGAATTGAACTAGATATGACCGTGTGTTTAGGAAGCACAGTTCTTTTGTTCTCAGCAAGCTCACTGTTCTGGCCCGAAAGGAAACACAGTAGAGTAGAAGAGTGCTCTTTTCTCAAAAGCAGAGTGTGTTTCTTGTAAGGAGAGCTAGCGTTTGTTTCCCAGTCCTAAATGGAGTTGAATCACATGCAGTTTCTGGTCCTACGAGCAAGAGTTGTTTTCTGGTAAGGAAGTAACTGTTGTGCTCCCATTGCCATACACAGTGCAAATAGCACTCGCGTCTGTTCACAGCAAGCACAGTGTATCGGACTGAAGAGGAGCTACTGTTCTTGTCAGTTTCCTAGGCAGAGTTGAACTAGATATTGTCCGTGTGTAGGAAGCACAGTTTTTTGTTCTGAGCAAGCTCACTGTTTGGACCCCGTAGGAAACACAGTAGAGTAGAAGAGTGCTCTTTTCTCTAAAGCAGATTGTATTTCTTGTAAGGCGAGCTAGCATTTGTTTCCCAGTCCTAAATGGAGTTTAATCACATGCAGTTTCTGGTCCTACAAGCAAGAGTTGTTTTCTGGTAAGAAGAGTCACTATTGAGCTGCCATTGCCATAGACAGGACAAATAACACTGGCGTCTTTTCCCAGCAAGTACAGTGTATTGGATGGAAGAGGATCTACTATTCTTGTGAGGTTCCTAAGCAGACTTGAACTAGATATGGCCGTGTGTAGGAAGCACAGTTTTTTTGTTCTGAGCAAGCTCACTGTTCGGAACCCATAGGAAACACAGTAGAGTATAGAGTGCTCTTTCCTCAAAAGCAGAGTGTGTTTCTTGGAAGGCGAGCTAGCGATGGTTCCCAGTCATAAATGGAGTTGAGTCACATGCAGTTTTTTGTCCTAAGAGCAAGAGTTGTTTTCTGGTAAGACGAGTCACTATTGTGCTCCAATAGCCATACACAGTGCAAAGAGCACTCGTTTCTGATCCCAGGAAGTACAGCATATCGGACTGAAGAGGAGCTACTGTTCTTCTCAGTTTCCTAAGCAGAGTTGAACTAGATATAGCCCGTGTGTAGGAAGCACAGTTCTTTTGTTCTGAGCAAGCTCACTGTTCTGTCCCTATAGGAAACACAGTAGAGTAGAAGAGTGCTCTTTTCAATAAAGCAGAGTGTGTTTCTTGTAAGGCGAGCTAGCGTTTGTTTCCCAGTCCTAAATGGAGTTGAATCACATGCAGTTTCTGTCCTACAAGCAAGAGTTGTTTTATGGTAAGAAGAGTCACTATTGCACTGCCATTGCCATACACAGGACAAAAAGCACTGTTGTCTGTTCCCAGCAGTACAGTGTATTGGACTGAAGAGGATCTACTGTTCTTGTCAGGTTCTTAAGCAGAATTGAACTAGGTGTGGCGGTGTGTGTAGGAAGCTCGATTTTTTGTTCTCAGCAAGCTCACTGTTCGGACCTCATAGGAAACACAGTAGTGTAGAAGAGTGCTCTTTTCTCAAAAGCAGAGTGTGTTTCTTGGAAGGCAAGCTAGCGTTTGTTTCCTAGTCCTAAATGGAGTTCAATCACAGGCAGTTTCCGGTCCTATGAGCAAGAGTTGTTTTCTGGTAAGAAGAGTCAATATTGCGCTGCCATTGCCATACACAGGAGAAATAGTACTGGAGTCTCTTCCCAGCAAGTACAGTGTATTGGACTGAAGAGGATCTACTGTTCTTGTCAGGTTCCTAAGCAGAATTGAACTAGATATGGCCGTGTGTGTAGGAAGCACAGTTCTTTTGTTCTGAGCAAGTTCACTGTTCGGACCTCTTAGGAAACACAATAGAGTAGAAGAGTGCTTTTTTCTCTAACTCAGACTGTGTTTCTTGTAAGGCGAGTTAGTGTTTGTTTCACAGTCCTAAATGGAGTTGAATCACAAGCACTTTCTGGTCCTACGAGCAAGAGTTGTGTTCTGGTAGGAAGAGTAATTATTGTGCTCCCATTGTCATACACAGGGCAAATAGCACACGCGTCTGTTCCCAGCATGTACAGTGTATTGGACTGAAGAGGATCTACTGTTCTAGTCAGGTTCCTAAGCAGAGTTGAACTAGATATGGCCGTGTGTGTAGGAAGCACAGTTCTTTTGTTCTGAGCAAGCTCACTGTTCTGGCCCTATAGGAAACACAGTAGAGTAGAAGAGTGCTCTTTTCTCAAAAGCAGAGTGTATTTCTTGTAAGGCGAGCTAGCGTTTGTTTCCCAGTTCTATATGGAGTTGAATCACATGCAGTTTCTGGTCCTACGAGAAAGAGTTGTTTTTTGGTAAGGAAAGTCACTATTGCGCTCCTATTGCCATAAACAGTGCAAATAGCACTCGCGTCTGTTCCCAGCAAGTACAGTGTATCAAACTGAAGAGGAGCTACTGTTTCTGTCAGTTTCCTAAGCAGAGTTTAACGAGATATGTCCCGCGTGTGTAGGAAGCACAGTTCTTCTGTTCTGAGCAAGCTCACTGTTTGGACCCCATAGGAAACACAGTAGAGTAGAAGAGTGCTCTTTTCTCTAAAGCAGAGTGTGTTTCTTGTAAGGCGAGTTCGCTTTTGTTTCCCAGTCCTAAATGGAGTTGAATCCCATGCAGTTTCTGGTCCTACAAGCAAGAGTTGTTTTCTGGTAAGAAGAGTCACTATTGCGCTGCAATTGCCATACACAGGACAAATAGCACTGGCATCTCTTCCCAGCAAGTACAGTGCATTGGACGGAAGAGGATCTACTGTTCTTGTCAGGTTCCTAATCAGACTTGAACTAGATATGGCCATGTTTGTAGGAAGCACAGTTTTTTTGTTCTGAGCAAGCTCACTGTTTGGACCCAATAGGGAACACAGTAGAGTAGAAGAGTGCTCTTTTCTCTAAAGCAGAGTGTGTTTCTGGTTTACCAGTCCTAAATGGAGTTGTCACAGGCAGTTTTTGGTCCTACGAGCAAGAGTTGTTTTATGGTAAGAAGAGTCACTATTGCGCTGCCATTGCCATACACAGGACAAATTCCACTGGCGTCTGTTCCCAGCAAGTACAGTGTATTGGACTGAAGAGGATCTACTGTTCTTGTCAGGTTCCTAAGCATAATAGAACTAGATATGGCCGTGTGTGTAGGAAGCACAGTTCTTCTGTTCTGAGCAAGCTCACTGTTCGGACCCCATAGGAAACACAGTAGAGTTGAATTTTGCTCTTTTCTCAAAAGCAGAGTGTGTTTATTGTAAGGCGAGCTAGCGTTTGTTTCCAAGTCCTAAATGGAGTTGAATCCCATGCAGTTTCTGGTCCTACGAGCAAGAGTTGTTTTCTGGTAAGGAAAGTAACTATTGAGCTCCCATTGCCATACACAGTGCAAATAGCACTCACGTCTGTTCCCAGCAAATACAGTGTATCGGACTGAAGAGGAGCTACTGTTCTAGTCAGTTTCCTAAGCAGAGTTGAACTAGAGATGGTCGGTGTGTGTAGGAAGCACAGTTCTTTTGTTCTGAGCAAGCTCACTGTTTGGACCCCATAGGAAACTCAGTAGAGTAGAAGAGTGCTCTTTTCTCAAAAGCAGAGTGTGTTTCTTGTAAGGCGAGCTAGCGTTTGTTTCCCAGTCCTAAATGGAGTTGAATCACATGCAGTTTTTGGTCCTACGAGCAAGAGTTGTTTTCTGGTAAGAAGAGTCAATATTGCGCTGCCATTGCCCTACACAGGACAAATAGCACTGTTGTCTGTTCTCAGCAGTACAGTTTATTGGACTGAAGAGGATCTACTGTTCTTGTCAGGTTCCTAAGCAGAATTGAACTAGGTGTGACGGTGTGTGTAGGAATCACGTTTTTTTTTTTTTGTTCTGCTCAAGCTCACTGTTCGGACCTCATAGGAAACACAGTAGAGTAGAAGAGTGCTCTTTTCTCTAAAGCAGAGTGTGTTTCTTGTAAGGCGAGCTAGTATTTGTTTCCTAGCCCTAATTGGAGTTCAATCACAGGCAGTTTCGGGTCCTATGAGCAAGAGTTGTTTTCTGGTAAGGAAAGTTACTATTGCGCTCCCATTGCCATACACAGTGCAAATAGCCCTCGCGTCTGTTCCCAGCAAGTACAGTGTATTGGACTGAAGAGGAGCTACTGTTCTTCTCAGTTTCCTAAGCAGAGTTGAACTAGATATGGCCCGTGTGTGTAGGAAGCACAGTTCTTTTTTTCTGAGCAAGCTCACTGTTCTGGCCCTATAGGAAACACAGTAGAGTAGAAGAGTGCTCTTTTCTCAAAAGCAGAGTGTGTTTCATGTAAGGCGAGCTAGCATTTGTTTCCCAGTCCTAAATAGAGTTGAATCACATGCAGTTTCTGGTCCATGAGCAAGAGTTGTTTTCTGGTAAGAAGAGTCACTATTGCGCTGGCATTGCCATACACAGGACAAATAGCACTGGCGTCTGTTCCCAGCAAGTACAGTGTATTGGACTGAAGAGGATCTACTGTTCTTGTCAGGTTCCTAAGCAGACTTGAACGAGATATGGTCGTGTGTGTAGGAAGCACAGTTTTTTTGTTCTGAGCAAGCTCACTTTTCGGAACACATAGGAAACACAGTAGAGTAGAAGAGTGCTCTTTTCTCAAAAGCAGAGTGTGTTTCTTAAAAGTCGAGCTAGCGTTCGTTTCCCAGTCCTAAATGGAGTTGAGTCACATGCAGTTTTTTGTCCTACGAGCAAGAGTTGTTTTCTGGTAAGACAAGTCAATATTGGGCTCCAATTGCCATACACAGTGCAAATAGCACTCGCTTCTGTTCCCGGCAAGTACACTGTATTGGACTGAATAGGAACTACTGTTCTTGTCAGTTTACTAAGCAGAGTTGAACTAGATATGATCCGTGTGTGTAGGAAGCACAGTTCTTTGGTTCTGAGCAAGCTCACTGTTTGGACCCCATAAGAAACACAGTAGAGTAGAAGAGTGCTCTTTTCTCAAAAGCAGAGTGTGTTTCATGTAAGGCGAGCTAGCATTTGTTTCTCAGTCCTAAATGGAGTTGAATCACATGCAGTTTCTGGTCCTACGAGCAAGAGTTGTTTTCTGGTAAGGAAAGTCACTATTGCGCTCCCATTGCCATACACAGTGCAAATAGCACTCGCGTCTGTTCCCAGCAAGTACAGTGTATCGGACCGAAGAGGAGCTACTGTTCTTGTCAGTTTCCTAAGCAGAGTTGAACTAGATATGGCCCATGTGTGTAGGAAGCACAGTTCTTTTGTTCTGAGCAAGCTCACTGTTCGTACCCCATAGGAAACACAGTAGAGTAGAAGAGTGCTCTTTTCTCAAAAGCAGAGTGTGTTTCATGGAAGGCAAGCTAGCATTTGTTTCTCAGTCCTAAATGGAGTTGAATCACATGCAGTTTCTGGTCCACGAGCAAGAGTTGTTTTCTGGTAAGAAGAGTCACTATTGCGCTCCCATTGCCATACAGAGTACAAATAGCACTAGCGTCTGTTCCCAGCAAGTACAGTGTATTAGACTGAAGAGGAGCTACTGTTCTTGTCAGTAACCTAAGCAAAGTTGAATTAGATATGGCCCATGTGTGTAGGAAGCACAGTTCTTTTGTTCTCAGCAAGCTCACTGTTCGGACCCCATAGGAAACCCAGTAGAGTAGATGAGTGCTCTTTTCTCAAAAGCAGAGTGTGTTTCTTGTAGAAGAGCTAGCATTTGTTTCCCAGTCCTAAATGTAGTTGAATCCCATGCAGTTTCTGGTCCTACGAGCAAGAGTTGTTTTCTGGTAAGAAGAATCACTATTGTGCTCTCAATGTCATACACAGTGCAAATAGCATTGGCGTCGGTTCCCAACATGTACAGTGTATTGGACTGAAGAGAATGTACTGTTCTTGTCAGGTTCCTAAGCAGAATTGAACTAGATATGGTCGTGTGTGTAGGAAGCACAGTTCTTTTGTTCTGAGCAAGTACATTGTTCTGGCCCTATATGAAACACAGTAGAGTAGAAGAGTGCTCTTTTCTCAAAAGCAGAGTGTGTTTCTTGTAAGGCGAGCTAGCGTTTGTTTCCCAGTCTTAAATGGAGTTGAGTCACATGCAATTTTTTGTTCTATGAGCAAGAGTTGTTTTCTGGTAAGAAGAGTCACTATTGTGCTCCAATTGCCATACACAGTGTAAATAGCACTCGCGTCTGTTCCCAGCAAGTACAGTGTATTAGACTGAAGAGGAGCTACTGTTCTTGTCAGTTTCCTAAGCAGAGTTCAACTACATCTGGTCCGTGTGTGTAGAAAGCACAGTTCTTTTGTTCTGAGCAAGCTCACTGTTTGGACCCCATAGGAAACACAGTAGAGTAGAAGACTGCTCTTTTCTCTAAAGCAGTGTGTTTCTTGTAAGGCGAGCTAACGTTTGTTTCCCAGTCCTAAATGGAGTTTAATCACATGCAGTTTCTGGTCCTACGAACAAGAGTTGTTTTCTGGTAAGGAAAGTCACTATTGCGCTCCCATTGCCATACACAGTACAAATAGCACATGCGTCTGTTCCCAGCAAGTACAGTGTATCGGACTGAAGAGGAGCTACTGTTCTTCTCAGTTTCCTAAGCAGAGTTGAACTAGATATGGCCCGTGTGTCTAGGAAGCACAGTTCATTTGTTCTGAGCAAGCTAACTGTTCTGGCACTATAGGAAACACAGTAGAGTAGAAGAGTGCTCTTTTCTCAAAAGCAGAGTTTGTTTCTTGTAAGGTGAGCTAGATTTTGTTTCCCAGTCCTAAATGGAGTTGAGTCACATGGAGTTTCTGGTCGTACGAGCAAGAGTTGTTTTCTGGTAAGATGAGTCACTATTGTGCTCCAATTTCCATACACAGTGCAAATAGCACTCATGTCTGTTCTCAGCAAGTACAGTTTATCGGACTGAAGAGGGGCTGCTGTTCTTGTCAGTTTCCTAAGCAGAGTTGAACTAGATATGGCCCGTGTGTTTAGGAAGCACAGTTAATATGTTCTGAGCAAGCTCACTGTTCTGGCCCTATAGGAAACACAGTAGAGTAGAAAAGTGCTCTTTTCTCAAAAGCAGAGTGTGTTTCTTGTAAGGCGAGCTAGCGTTTGTTTCCTAGTCCTAAATGGAGTTGAATCACATGCAGTTTCTGGTCCTACGAACAAGAGTTGTTTTCTGGTAAGGAAAGTCACTATTGTGCTCCCATTGCCATACACAGTGCAAATAGCACTCGCGTCTTTTCCCAGCAAGTACAGTGAATTGGACTGAATAGGAGCTACTGTTCTTGTCAGTTTCCTAAGCAGAGTTGAACTACATATGGTCCTTGTGTGTAGGAAGCACAGTTCTTTTGTTCTGAGCAAGCTCACTGTTTGGACCCCATAGGAAACACAGTAGAGTAGAAGAGTGCTCTTTTCTCTAAAGCAGAGTGTGTTTCTTGTAAGGTGAGCTAGCATTTGTGTCTCAGTCTTAAATGGAGTGGAATCACATGCAGTTTCTGGTCCTATGAGCAAGAGTTGTTTTATGGTAAGAATAGTCACTATTGCGCTGCCATTGCCATACACAGGACAAAGAGCACTGGCATTTGTTCCCAGCAAGTACAGTGTGTTGGACTGAAGAGGATCTACTGTTCTTGTCAGGTTTCTAAGCAGAATTGAACTAGATATGGCCGAGTGTGTAGGAAGCACAGTTCTTTTGTTCTAAGCAAGCTCACTGTTCGGACCCCATAGGAAACACAGTAGAGTAGAAGAGTGCTCTTTTCTAAAAAGCAGAGAGTGTTTCTTGTAGGGCGAGCTAGCGTTTGTTTCCCAGTCCTAAATGGCGTTGAATCACATGCAGTTTGTGTTCCTAGGAGCAAGAGTTGTTTTCTGTTAAGGAAAGTCACTATTGTGCTCTCATTGCCATACACAGTGCAAATACCACTCGCGTCTGTTCCCAGCAAGTACAGTGTATTGGACTGAAGAGGAGCTACTGTTCTTGTCAGTTTCCTAAGCAGAGTTGAACTAGTTATGGCCCGTGTGTAGGAAGCACAGTTCTTTTGTTCTGAGCAAGTTCACTGTTCTGGCCTTATAGGAAACACAGTAGAGTAGAAGATTGCTGTTTTCTCAAAAGCAGAGTGTGTTTCTTGTAAGGCGAGTTAGCGTTTGTTTCCCAGGCCTAAATGGAGTTGAATCACATGCAGTTTCTGGTCCTACGAGCAAGAGTTGTTTTCTGGTAAGAAGAGTCACTATTGCGCTCCCATTGTCATACACAGGCCAAATAGCACTGGCATCTGATCCCAGGAAGTACAGTGTATTGGACTGAAGAGCAGCTACTGTTCTTGTCAGGTTCCTAGGCAGAATTGAACTAGATATGGCCATGTGTGTAGAAAGCACAGTTCTTTTGTTCAGAGCAAGCTCACTGTTTGGACCCCATTGGAAACACAGTAGAGTAGAAGAGTGCTCTTTTCTCAAAAGCAGAGTGTGTTTATTGAAAGGCGAGCTAGTTTTGTTTCCCAGTCAGAAATGGAATTGAATCCCGTGCAGTTTCTGGTCCTAAGAGCAAGAGATTTTTCTGGTAAGAAGAGTCACTATGGCGCTCCCATTGCCAGAAACTGCAAATAGCACTGGCATCTGTTCCATGTATGTACAGAGTATTGGACTGAAGAGGAGCTACTGTTCTTGTCAGTTTCCTAAGAAGAGTTGAACTAGATATGGCCCCTTTGTGTAGGAAGCACAGTTCGTTTGTTCTGAGCAAGTTCACTGTTCTGGCCCTATAGGAAACCCAGTAGAGTAGAAGAGTGCTCTTTTCTCAAAAGCAGAGTGTGTTTCTTGTAAGGCAAGCTAGCGTTTCTTTCCCAGTCCTAAATGGAGTTGTGTCTCATGCAGTTTCTGGTCCTATGAGCAAGAGTTGTTTTCTGGTAAGAAGAGTCACTATTGCGCTCCCTTTGTCATACACAGGGCAAATAGCAATGGTGTCTGTTCCCAGCAAGTGCAGTGTATTTGACTGAAGAGCGTATACTATTCTCGTCAGTTTCCTAAGCAGAATTGAATTAGATACGGCCCTTGTGTGTAGGAAGCAGAGTCCTTTTGTTCTGAGCAAGCTCATTGTTCTGGCCAGAGAAGAAACACAGTAGAGAAGTAGAGTGCTCTTTTCTCAAAAGCAGAGTGTGTTTCTTGTGAGCAGAGCTAGCGTTTGTTTCCCAGTCCTAAATGGAGGTGAGTCACATGCAGTTTGTGGTCCTAAGAGCAAGAGTTGTTTTCTGGTAAGAAGAGTCACTATTGCGCTCCCATTGCCATAGAGAGTACAAATAGCACTCGCGTCTCTTCCCAGCAAGTACAGTGTATTAGACTGAAGAGGAGCTACTGTTCTTGTCAGTGACCTAAGCAAAGTTGAATTAGATATGGCCCATGTGTGTAGGAAGCACATTTCTTTTGTTCTGAGCAAGCTCACTGTTTGGACCCCATAGGAAACCCAGTAGAGTAGATGAGTGCTCTTTTCTCAAAAGCAGAGTGTGTTTCTTGTAGGCAAGCTAGCGTTTGTTTCCCAGTCCTAAATGTAGTTGAATCCCATGCAGTTTCTGGTCCGACGAGCAAGAATTGTTTTCTGGTAAGAAGAATCACTATTGTGCTCTCAATGTCATACACAGTGCAAATAGCGTTGTCGTCGGTTCCCAGCATGTACAGTGTATTGGACTGAAGAGAATCTACTGTTCTTGTCAGGTTACTAAGCAGAATTGAACTAGATATGGTCGTGTGTGTAGGAAGCACAGTTCTTTTTTTTTGAGCAAGTTCACTGTTCTGGCCCTATAGGAAACACAGTAGAGTAGAAGAGTGCTCTTTTCTCAAAAGCAGAGTGTGTTTCTTGTAAGGCGAGCTAGCGTTTCTTTCCCAGTCCTAAATGGAGTTGAGTCACTTGCAGTTTCTGGTCCTACGAGCAATAGTTGTTTTCTGGTAAGGAAATTCACTATTGCGCTCCCATTGTCATACACAGGGCAAATAGCACTGGCTTCGGTTCCCAGCATGTACAGTGTATTGGACTGAAGAGAATCTACTGTTCTTCTCAGGTTCCTAAGCAGAAATGAACTAGATATGGCCGTGTATGTAGGAAGCACAGTTGTTTTGTTCGGAGCATGCTCACTGTTCGGACCCCATAGGAAACACAGTAGAGTAGAAGAGTGATCTTTTCTCAAAAGCAGAGTGTGTTTCTTGTAAGGCGAGCTAGCGTTTGTTTCCCAGACCTAAATGGAGTTGAATCACATGCAGTTTCTGGTCCTACAAGCAAGAGATGTTTTCTGGTAGGGAAAGTCACTATTGCGATCTCATTGACATACACAGTTCAAATAGCACTTGCTTCTGTTCCCAGCAAGTACAGTGTATTGGTCTGAAGAGGAGCTACTGTTCTTGTCATTTTCCTAAGCAGAGTTGAACTAGATATGGCCCGTGTGTGTAGGAAGCACAGGTCTTTTGTTCTGAGCAAGCTCACTGTTCGGACCCCATAGGAAACCCAGTAGAGTAGATGAGTGCTCTTTTCTCAAAAGCAGAGTGTGTTTCTTGTAGGCGAGTTAGCGTTTGTTTCCCAGTCCTAAATGGAGTTGAATCCCATGCAGTTTCTGGTCCTACGAGCAAGAGTTGTTTTCTGGTAAGAAGAATCACTATTGCGCTCACAATGTCATACACATGCAAATAGCTTTGGCGTCGGTTCCCAGCAAGTACAGTGTATTGGACCTAAGAGGAGCTACTGTTCTTGTCAGTTTCCTAAGCAGAGTTGAACTAGATATGGCCCGTGTGTAGGAAGCCCAGTTATTTTTTTCTAAGCAAGCTCACTGTTCGGACCCCATAGGAAACACAGTAGTGTAGAGGAGTGCTCTTTTCTCAAAAGCAGAGTGTGTTTCTTGTAAGGCGGGCTAGCGTTTTTTCCCAGTCCTATATGGAGTTGAATCCCATGCAGTTTCTGGTCCTACGAGCAAGAGTTGTTTTCTGGTAAGAAGAGTCACTATTGTGCTCCCATTGTCATACACAGGGCAAATAGCACTGGCTTCTGTTCCCAGCATGTACAGTGTATTGGACTGAAGAAGATCTAGTGTTCTTGTCAGTTTCCTAAGCAGAACTGAACTAGATATGGCCGTGTGTGTAGGAAGCACAGTTCTCTTGTTCTGATCAAGCTCACTCTTCTGGCCCTATAGGAAACACAGTAGAGTAGAAGAGTGCTCTTTTCTCAAAAGCAGAGTGTGTTTCTTATAAGGTGAGCTAGCGTTTGTTTCCCAGTCCTAAATGGAGTTGAATCACTTGCAGTTTCTGGTCCTATGAGCAAGAGTTGTTTTCTGGTAAGGAAAGTCACTATTGCGCTCCCATTGCCATACATAGTGCAAATAGCACTTGCGTCTTTTCCCAGCAAGTACAGTGTATTGGACTGAAGAGGAGCTACTGTTCTTGTCATTTTCCTAAGAGGAGTTGAACTAGATATGGCCCGTGTGTGTAGGAAACACAGTTCTTTTTTTCTGAGAAAGCACACTGTGCGGACACCATAGGAAACACAGTAGAGTAGATGAGTGCTCTTTTCTCAAAATTAGATTGAGTTCCTTGAAAGGCGAGCTAGTATTTACTTCCCAGTCAGAAATGGAGTTGAATCCCATGCAGTTTCTGGTCCTACAAGTAAGAGTTGTTTTCTGGTAAGAAGAGTCACTATTGCGCTCCCATTGCCATACACAGTGCAAATAGCACTTGCGTCTGTTCCCAGCAAGTACAGTGTATTGGACTGAAGAGGAGCTACTGTTCTTGTCAGTTTCCTAAGCAGATTTGGACCAGATATGGCCCGCGTGTGTTGTAAGCGCAGTTCTTTTGTTCTGACCAAGCTCACTGTTATGGCCATATAGGAAACACAGTAGAGTAGAAGAGTGCTCTTTTCTCTAAAGCAGAGTGTGTTTCTTGTAAGGCGAGCTAGCGTTTGTTTCCCAGTCTTAAATGGAGTTGAATCACATGCAGTTTCTAGTCCTACATGCAAGAGTTGTTTTATGGTAAGAAGAGTCACTATTGCGCTGCCATTGCCTTACGCAGGACAAATAGCACTGGCGTCTGTTCCCAGCAAGTACAGTGTATTGGACTGAAGAGGATCTACTGTTCTTGTCAGGTTCCTAAGCAGAATTGAACTAGATATGGCCGTGTGTGTAGGAAGCACAGTTCTTTTGTTCTGAGAAAGCTCACTGTTCTGGCAATATAGGAAACACAGTAGAGTAGAAGAGTGATCTTTTCTCAAAAGCAGAGTATGTTTCTTGTAAGGCGAGCTAGCATTTGTTTCCCAGTCCTAAATGGAGTTGAATCACATGCAGTTTCTGGTCCTAAGAGCATGAGTTGTTTTCTTTTAAGGAAAGTCACTATTGCGCTCCCCTTGCCATACACAGTGCAAATAGCTCTCGCGTCTGTTCCCAGCAAGTACAGTGTATTGGACTGAAGAGGAGCTACTGTTCTTGTCAGTTTCCTAAGCAGAGTTGAACTAGTTATGGCCCGTGTGTAGGAAGCACAGTTCTTTTGTTCTGACCAAGCTCACTGTTATGGCCATATAGGAAACACAGTAGAGTAGAAGAGTGCTCTTTTCTCTAAAGCAGAGTGTGTTTCTTGTAAGGCGAGCTAGCGTTTGTTTCCCAGTCTTAAATGGAGTTGAATCAGATGCAGTTTCTAGTCCTACATGCAAGAGTTGTTTTATGGTAAGAAGAGTCACTATTGCGCTCCCATTGCCCTACACAAGGCAAATAGCACTCGCGTCTTTTCCCAGCAAGTACAGTGTATTGGACTGAATAGGAGCTACTGTTCTTGTCAGTTTCCTAAGCAGAGTTGAACTAGATATGGTCCGTGTGTGTAGGAAGCACAGTTCTTTTGTTCTGAGCAAGCTCACTGTTTGGACCCCATAGGAAACACAGTAGAGTAGAAGAGTGCTCTTTTCTCTGAAGCAGAGTTTGTTTTTGTAAGGCGAGCTAGCATTTGTTTCCCAGTCCTAAATGGAGTAGAATCACATGCAGTTTCTGGTCCTACGAGCAAGAGTTGTTTTCTGGTAAGGAAAGTCACTATTATGCTCCCATTGCCATACACAGTGCAAATAGCCCTCCCGTCTGTTCCCAGCAAGTACAGTGTATCGGACTGAAGAGGAGCTACTGTTCTTCTCAGTTTCCTAAGCAGAGTTGAACTAGATATGGTCCGTGTGTGTAGGAAGCACAGTTCTTTTTTTCTGAGCCAGCTCACTGTTCTGGCCCTATTGGAAACACAGTAGAGTAGAAGAGTGCTCTTTTCTCAAAAGCAGAGTGTGTTTCTTGTAAAGCGAGCTAGAGTTTGTTTCCCAGTCCTAAATGGAGTTGAATCACATGCAGTTTCTGGTCCCACGAGCAAGAGTGGTTTTATGGTAATAAGAGTCACTATTGTGCTGTCATTGCCATACACAGGACAAATAGCCCTGGCGTCTGTTCCCAGCAAGTACAGTGTATTGGACTGAAGAGGATCTACTGTTCTTGTCAGGTTCCTAAGCAGACTTGAACTAGATATGGCCATGTGTGTAGGAAGCACATTTCTTTTGTTCTGAGCAAGCTCACTGTTCTGGCCCATTAGGAAACACAGTAGAGTAGAAGAGTGCTCTTTTCTCAAAAGCAGAGTGTGTTTCTTGTAAGGTGAGCTAGCTTTTGTTTCCCAGTCCTAAATGGAGTTGAATCACATGCAGTTTCTGGTCCTACGAGCAAGAGTTGTTTTCCTGTAAGACAAGTCACTATTGGGCTCCAATTGCCATATACAGTGCAAATAGCACTTGCGTCTGTTCCCCGTAAGTACAGTGTATTGGACTTAAGAGGATCTAGTGTTCTTGTCAGTTTCCTCAGCAGAGTTGAACTAGAAATGGCCCGTGTGTGTAGGAATCACAGTTCTTTTGTTCTGAGCAAGCTCATTGTTCAGACAACATAGGAAACACAGTAGAGTAGAAGAGTGCTCTTTTCTCAAAAGCAGAGTGTGTTTCTGTAAGGCGAGCTAGCGTTTGTTTCCCAGTTCTAAATGGAGTTGAATCACATGCAGTTTCTGGTCCTACGAGCAAGAGTTGTTTACTGGTAAGGAAAGTCACTATTGCGCTCCCCTTGCCATACACATTGCAAATAGCTCTCGCGTCTGTTCCCAGCAAGTACAGTGTATCAGACTGAAGAGGAGCTACTGTTCTTGTCAGTTTACTAAGCAGAGTTGAACTAGATATGGCCCGTGTGTGTAGGAAGCACAGTTCTTATGTTCTGAGCAAGTTCACTCTTCTGGCCCTATAGGAAACACAGTAGAGTAGAAGAGTGCTCTTTTCTCAAAAGCAGAGTGTGTTTTTGTAAGGCGAGCTAGCGTTTGTTTCCTAGTCCTAAATGGAGTTGAATCACATGCAGTTTCTGGTCCTATGAACAAGAGTTGTTTTCTGGTAAGGAAAGTCACTATTGCGCTCCCATTGCCATACACAGTGAAAAAAGCCCTCCCGTCTGTTCCCAGCAAGTACAGTGTATTGGACTGAAGAGGAGCTACTGTTCTTCTCAGTTTCCTAAGCAGAGTTGAACTAGATATGGCCCGTGTGTGTAGGAAGCACAGTTCTTTTTTTCTGAGCAAGCTCACTGTTCTGGCCCTATAGGAAGTACAGTAGAGTAGAAGAGTGCTCTTTTCGCAAAAGCAGAGTGTGTTTCTTGTAAAGCGAGCTAGAGTTTGTTTACCAGTCCTAAATGGAGTTGAATCACATGCAGTTTCTGGTCCTACGAGCAAGAGTTGTTTTCTGGTAAGAAGAGTCACTATTGCGCTGCCATTGCCATAGCACTGGCGTCTGTTCCCAGCAAGTACAGTGTATTGGACTGAAGAGGATATACTGTTCTTGTCAGGTTCCTAAGCAGAGTTGAACTAGATATGGCCGTGTGAGTAGGAAGTACAGTTTTTTTGTTCTGAGCAAGCTCAGTGTTCGGAACACATAGGAAACACAGTAGAGTAGAAGAGTGCTCTTTTCTCAAAAGCAGAGTGTGTTTCATGTAAGGCGAGCTAGCGTTTGTTTCCCAGTCTTAAATGGAGTTGAGTCACATGCAGTTTTTTGTCCTATGAGCAAGAGTTGTTTTCTGGTAAGACAAGTCACTATTGTGCTCCAATGCCATACACAGTGCAAATAGCACTCGAGTCTGTTCCCCGCAAGTACAGTGTATTGGACTGAAGAGGAGCTACTGTTCTTGTTGGTTTCCTAAGCAGAGTTGAACTAGATATGGCCCGTGTGTGTAGGAAGCACTATACTTTTTTTCTGAGTAAGCTCACTCTTCGGACCCAATAGGAAACACAATAGAGTAGAAGAGTGCTCTTTTCTCAAATGCAGAGTGTGTTTCATGTAAGGCGAGCTAGCATTTGTTTCCCAGTCCTAAATGGAGTTGAATCACATGCAGTTTCTGGTCCTACGAGCAAGAGTTTTTTTTCTGGTAAGAAGAGTCACTATTGCGCTGCCATTGCCATACACAGGACTAATAGCACTGGCGTCTGTTCCCAGCAAGTACAGTGTATTGGACTGTAGAGGATCTACTGTTCTTGTCAGGTTCCTAAGCAGAATTGAACTAGATATGGCCGTGTGTGTAGGAAGCACAGTTCTTTTGTTCTGAGCAAGCTCACTGTTCAGACCCAATAGGAAACACAGTAGAGTAGAAGAGTGCTCTTTTCTCAAAAGCAGAGTGTGTTTCTAGTAAAGCGAGCTGGCGTTTGTTTCCCAGTCCTAAATGGAGTTGAGTCACATGCAGTTTTTTTGTCCTACGAGCAAGAGTTGTTTTCTGGTAAGACGAGTTACTATTGTGCTCCAATTGCCATACACAGTGCAAATAGCACTCGCGTCAGTTCCCCGAAAGTACAGTGTATTGGACTGAAGAGGAGCTACTGTTCTTCTCAGTTTCCTAAGCAGCGTTGGACTAGATATGGCCCGTGTGTGTAGGAAGCACAGTTCTTTTGTTCTGAGCAAGCTCACTGTTCAGACCCCATAGGAAGCACAGTAGAGTAGAAGAGTGCTCTTTTCTCAAAAGCAGAGTGTGTTTCATGGAAGGCGAGCTAGCATTTGTATCCCAGTCCGAAATGGAGTTGAATCACATGCAGTTTCTGGTCCTATGAGCAAGAGGTGTTTTCTGGTAAGGAAAGTCACTATTGCGCTCCCATTGCCATACACAGTGCAAATAGCACTCGCGACTGTTCCCAGCAAGTACAGTGTTTCGGACTGAAGAGAAGCTACTGTTCTTGTCAGTTTCCTAAGCAGAGTTGAACTAGTTATGGCCCGTGTGTAGGAAGCACAGTTCTTTTGTTCTGACCAAGCTCACTGTTATGGCCATATAGGAAACACAGTAGAGTAGAAGAGTGCTCTTTTCTCTAAAGCAGAGTGTGTTTCTTGTAAGGCGAGCTAGCGTTTGTTTCCCAGTCTTAAATGGAGTTGAATCACATGCAGTTTCTAGTCCTACATGCAAGAGTTGTTTTATGGTAAGAAGAGTCACTATTGCGCTGCCATTGCCTTACACAGGACAAATAGCACTGGCGTCTGTTCCCAGCAAGTACAGTGTATTGGACTGAAGAGGATCTACTGTTCTTGTCAGGTTCCTAAGCAGAATTGAACTAGATATGGCCGTGTGTGTAGGAAGCACAGTTCTTTTGTTCTGAGCAAGCTTACTGTTCGGACACCGTAGGAAACACAGTAGAGTAGAAGAGTGCTCTTTTCTCAAAAGCAGAGTATGTTTCTTGTAAGGCGAGCTAGCATTTGTTTCCCAGTCCTAAATGGAGTTGAATCACATGCAGTTTCTGGTCCTAAGAGCATGAGTTGTTTTCTTTTAAGGAAAGTCACTATTGCGCTCCCCTTGCCATACACAGTGCAAATAGCTCTCGCGTCTGTTCCCAGCAAGTACAGTGTATTGGACTGAAGAGGAGCTACTGTTCTTGTCAGTTTCCTAAGCAGAGTTGAACATGATATGGCCCGTGTGTGTAGGAAGCACAGTTCTTATGTTCTGAGCAAGCTCACTGTTCTGGCCCTATAGGAAAAACAGTAGAGTAAAAGCGTGCTCTTTTCTCAAAAGAAGAGTGTGTTTTTGTAAGGCGAGCTAGCGTTTGTTTCCTAGTTAAATGGAGTTGAATCACATGCAGTTTCTGGTCCTACGAACAAGAGTTGTTTTCTGGTAAGGAAAGTCACTATTGCGCTCCCATTGCCCTACACAAGGCAAATAGCACTCGCGTCTTTTCCCAGCAAGTACAGTGTATTGGACTGAATAAGAGCTACTGTTCTTGTCAGTTTCCTAAGCAGAGTTGAACTAGATATGGTCCGTGTGTGTAGGAAGCACAGTTCTTTTGTTCTGAGCAAGCTCACTGTTTGGACCCCATAGGAAACACAGTAGAGTAGAAGAGTGCTCTTTTCTCTAAAGCAGAGTTTGTTTTTGTAAGGCGAGCTAGCATTTGTTTCCCAGTCCTAAATGGAGTAGAATCACATGCAGTTTCTGGTCCTAAGAGCAAGAGTTGTTTTCTGGTAAGGAAAGTCACTATTATGCTCCCATTGCCATACACAGTGCAAATAGCCCTCCCGTCTGTTCCCAGAAAGTACAGTGTATTGGACTGAAGAGGAGCTACTGTTCTTCTCAGTTTCCTAAGCAGAGTTGAACTAGATATGGTCCGTGTGTGTAGGAAGCACAGTTCTTTTTTTCTGAGCAAGCTCACTGTTCTGGCCCTATAGGAAACACAGTAGAGTAGAAGAGTGCTCTTTTCTCAAAAGCAGAGTGTGTTTCTTGTAAAGCGAGCTAGAGTTTTTTCCCAGTCCTAAATGGAGTTGAATCACATGCAGTTTCTGGTCCTACGAGCAAGAGTTTTTTTTCTGGTAAGGAAAGACACTATTGCGCTCCCATTGCCATACACAGTGCAAATAGCACTCGCGTCTGTTCACAGCAAGTACAGTGTATCGGACTGAAGAGGAGCTACTGTTCTTGTCAGTTTCCTAAGCAGAGTTGAACTAGTTATGGCCCGTGTGTAGGAAGCACAGTTCTTTTGTTCTGACCAAGCTCACTGTTATGGCCATATAGGAAACACAGTAGAGTAGAAGAGTGCTCTTTTCTCTAAAGCAGAGTGTGTTTCTTGTAAGGCGAGCTAGCGTTTGTTTCCCAGTCTTAAATGGAGTTGAATCAGATGCAGTTTCTAGTCCTACATGCAAGAGTTGTTTTATGGTAAGAAGAGTCACTATTGCGCTGCCATTGCCTTACACAGGACAAATAGCACTGGCGTCTGTTCCCAGCAAGTACAGTGTATTGGACTGAAGAGGATCTACTGTTCTTGTCAGGTTCCTAAGCAGAATTGAACTAGATATGGCCGTGTGTGTAGGAAGCACTGTTCTTTTGTTCTGAGCAAGCTTACTGTTCGGACACCGTAGGAAACACAGTAGAGTAGAAGAGTGCTCTTTTCTCAAAAGCAGAGTATGTTTCTTGTAAGGCGAGCTAGCATTTGTTTCCCAGTCCTAAATGGAGTTGAATCACATGCAGTTTCTGGTCCTAAGAGCATGAGTTGTTTTCTTTTAAGGAAAGTCACTATTGCGCTCCCCTTGCCATACTCAGTGCAAATAGCTCTCGCGTCTGTTCCCAGCAAGTACAGTGTATTGGACTGAAGAGGAGCTACTGTTCTTGTCAGTTTCCTAAGCAGAGTTGAACATGATATGGCCCGTGTGTGTAGGAAGCACAGTTCTTATGTTCTGAGCAAGCTCACTGTTCTGGCCCTATAGGAAAAACAGTAGAGTAAAAGCGTGCTCTTTTCTCAAAAGAAGAGTGTGTTTTTGTAAGGCGAGCTAGCGTTTGTTTCCTAGTTAAATGGAGTTGAATCACATGCAGTTTCTGGTCCTACGAACAAGAGTTGTTTTCTGGTAAGGAAAGTCACTATTGCGCTCCCATTGCCCTACACAAGGCAAATAGCACTCGCGTCTTTTCCCAGCAAGTACAGTGTATTGGACTGAATAGGAGCTACTGTTTTTGTCAGTTTCCTAAGCAGAGTTGAACTAGATATGGTCCATGTGTGTAGGAAGCACAGTTCTTTTGTTCTGAGCAAGCTCACTGTTTGGACCCCATAGGAAACACAGTAGAGTAGAAGAGTGCTCTTTTCTCTAAAGCAGAGTTTGTTTTTGTAAGGCGAGCTAGCATTTGTTTCCCAGTCCTAAATGGAGTAGAATCACATGCAGTTTCTGGTCCTATGAGCAAGAGTTGTTTTCTGGTAAGGAAAGTCACTATTATGCTCCCATTGCCATACACAGTGCAAATAGCCCTCCCGTCTGTTCCCAGCAAGTACAGTGTATTGGACTGAAGAGGAGCTACTGTTCTTCTCAGTTTCCTAAGCAGAGTTGAACTAGATATGGTCCGTGTGTGTAGGAAGCACAGTTCTTTTTTTCTGAGCCAGCTCACTGTTCTGGCCCTATTGGAAACACAGTAGAGTAGAAGAGTGCTCTTTTCTCAAAAGCAGAGTGTGTTTCTTGTAAAGCGAGCTAGAGTTTGTTTCCCAGTCCTAAATGGAGTTGAATCACATGCAGTTTCTGGTCCCACGAGCAAGAGTGGTTTTATGGTAATAAGAGTCACTATTGTGCTGTCATTGCCATACACAGGACAAATAGCCCTGGCGTCTGTTCCCAGCAAGTACAGTGTATTGGACTGAAGAGGATCTACTGTTCTTGTCAGGTTCCTAAGCAGACTTGAACTAGATATGGCCATGTGTGTAGGAAGCACATTTCTTTTGTTCTGAGCAAGCTCACTGTTCTGGCCCATTAGGAAACACAGTAGAGTAGAAGAGTGCTCTTTTCTCAAAAGCAGAGTGTGTTTCTTGTAAGGTGAGCTAGCTTTTGTTTCCCAGTCCTAAATGGAGTTGAATCACATGCAGTTTCTGGTCCTACGAGCAAGAGTTGTTTTCCTGTAAGACAAGTCACTATTGGGCTCCAATTGCCATATACAGTGCAAATAGCACTTGCGTCTGTTCCCCGTAAGTACAGTGTATTGGACTTAAGAGGATCTAGTGTTCTTGTCAGTTTCCTCAGCAGAGTTGAACTAGAAATGGCCCGTGTGTGTAGGAATCACAGTTCTTTTGTTCTGAGCAAGCTCACTGTTCAGACAACATAGGAAACACAGTAGAGTAGAAGAGTGCTCTTTTCTCAAAAGCAGAGTGTGTTTCTGTAAGGCGAGCTAGCGTTTGTTTCCCAGTTCTAAATGGAGTTGAATCACATGCAGTTTCTGGTCCTACGAGCAAGAGTTGTTTACTGGTAAGGAAAGTCACTATTGCGCTCCCCTTGCCATACACATTGCAAATAGCTCTCGCGTCTGTTCCCAGCAAGTACAGTGTATCAGACTGAAGAGGAGCTACTGTTCTTGTCAGTTTACTAAGCAGAGTTGAACTAGATATGGCCCGTGTGTGTAGGAAGCACAGTTCTTATGTTCTGAGCAAGTTCACTCTTCTGGCCCTATAGGAAACACAGTAGAGTAGAAGAGTGCTCTTTTCTCAAAAGCAGAGTGTGTTTTTGTAAGGCGAGCTAGCGTTTGTTTCCTAGTCCTAAATGGAGTTGAATCACATGCAGTTTCTGGTCCTATGAACAAGAGTTGTTTTCTGGTAAGGAAAGTCACTATTGCGCTCCCATTGCCATACACAGTGAAAAAAGCCCTCCCGTCTGTTCCCAGCAAGTACAGTGTATTGGACTGAAGAGGAGCTACTGTTCTTCTCAGTTTCCTAAGCAGAGTTGAACTAGATATGGCCCGTGTGTGTAGGAAGCACAGTTCTTTTTTCTGAGCAAGCTCACTGTTCTGGCCCTATAGGAAGTACAGTAGAGTAGAAGAGTGCTCTTTTCGCAAAAGCAGAGTGTGTTTCTTGTAAAGCGAGCTAGAGTTTGTTTACCAGTCCTAAATGGAGTTGAATCACATGCAGTTTCTGGTCCTACGAGCAAGAGTTGTTTTCTGGTAAGAAGAGTCACTATTGCGCTGCCATTGCCATAGCACTGGCGTCTGTTCCCAGCAAGTACAGTGTATTGGACTGAAGAGGATATACTGTTCTTGTCAGGTTCCTAAGC